>NC_088642.1:64819579-64999579 GCF_036013475.1 Columba livia
TCACCAAAACAAATACAGAACAACAACTGCAATCCAGTTTTGGAACTGCTCTAAGATTTTGCATTTTATGCAACCAGAAGTTGCGTGGTTTAACTTTACATAGTTTAATTCATCCACTTCGCAGGCATGTTTCTGATACACTAAGCAGTGCGTTTTCCTCACTCAGTTCTCCCACAGGGACCCAGCCAGCTGGGAAATAATCCAAGAGCTTTTCAATGGACACATACAAGCATATTACATCAGGGTGCTAAGCACATAGATTAACTTTCGCAATGAGGAAATACTGAGGACAGAAGGCACACTGGGAAGAGATGGGATTGAGGAAAGGAGAGGATGGATTATCAGAATCAGAAGGCCAGTGTTACCGGATTTGGTTTGGTTTGGATCATTCTACCCCCGCCTCTCCCAACTCTAGAAGACACTTTACCTCAAGTCCGAGATAAATTCTGATTTGTTCCAAGAAGAGCCTTCCTTACATCTCCAGAAGTACAACCCTGGGACAGCCAGCACATTTTAGCTGGTAACGGCAGCCACTGGCTATGCAGTTTTAGAGACGTTATACAATAGCTACCACTACAACTCCTAAAAATCAGGCAGTACTGGCCATTCTGGCATGGAAGCTATTAACCAATCATACATCTACCTTGGAAATAGAGTTTAGAAACTATTTGGAGATTCTTAGCAAATTAATCTAGCAGAGGGTGAGAAATTCCAGAAAATGCAAAGCAGTCTCTAGGAACAAAAAGGGAACAATGCTGCTCTCCAGGTATCTCGGAGATGCACTATAGGAGTCACATTACTGTGCCTGCATACAGTACACAAAAGGATTTTAACAGTTTAGAAACAGAAGTTTTCATTTTGACCCTGCATTATGCTGAAGTGACGATGAAGTTCAGACTGAGCCTCATTTTTAATGTGAGCAGAATAAACAATAGTATCCCATGACAAATGAAGGCATTGATTAAAACTGGAAAAATGGGGCCAACTTGAGTAAATCTTACTGGTTTGCCTGGTTTCCTGTCTGCTCATTTGCTAGTAACTAAGAACAAAGCCTAACATAGCAACTAAATGTTAACAGAGAGACATTAACACACACATAGAGTCCTCATCATGGCTGAGTGGTGTTATAAAATTCACCTTCTTAAGTAAGAAGTAACGTATAACCCATGTGTGGTACTATCTCCTCCAACCTTGTGACTGAAGATGAACGTCATAACACAGAGCAGTCATCGTGTATACAATGTACATTCTTCTTTCTCCCCCTGATCCTGAAGGAAACTACTTTATGTGATAGAAATTAAAAATAAAAAGTACTTGAAATAGAAGGAAACCACAGAGTATTAAATAATTTGTAAATTATTATAGCAGCATCAAAGGAACATATGCATGTTCTGAGTCCTCACTCACCACTCACACCACACTTACTCTTTTGCAAGATGCCTTGAGATCTAAGTAGAAAATTTTCGACAACGGCTAAGAACTTTTAATGAATCACACATTCGTTTAGCTGAAAAATTTTCATAAAACATGGGTATTGACTCCTGCATTCCAACCAAAGTAACAGTTTGTATAACCTTGGCACTTACTGAATTTACACTGCAGTTTCATCTAGACAGTTGGATACTACTCGCTTTCCCAATTCACTCTCCCATGTCTTACTACATGCAACACGTTACTTTATGGTGTTAATACGCTTTCTATATTTCACTCCAGAAGTTACTCCTATTTGTGACGTGCCGTGTCCACAAATAGAAACTGTATTTTTCTAATTAAGAGGTACAGAATGTAACAGGTTGTTAATTATAAAAATATTACTTTTAAAGATAAATTTGTATTTACATGCTTGTTTAATTGTACTTTGACATATAAAAATTAGTAGTGATGATGTACGTCCAGCAGTTAGGAAAAGCAGCTGGGTGTGAAGACATATGCTTACTTCTCAGTCTCAAGTGATGTGCTATGGGATATCGGGTAAATAATTTCATTTTGTGTTTCTGTTTAGCCACACAAAAACTTCAATAATATTTAACTATGCCTAGGCATGCTGCAAGGCTTACTTACCTGATGGTAAAGATGCTATAGATAAACCAAGTATTTGCTATTTTAAATGTATGTATACAAAGAAATTGAAGTTATGTAATGCTCAGTTCACTCCCTCTTAGGCACCCTATATATAATTTTTTTTTGGTAAAGAAAAACAAGCAAAAATGAAAAATGCATCATCATTCCTTTCTGGACTTCTTGCATACTTTTTAGGTGACTTCTGCATAATGCATGGCTGCATATCCTTAGCACAGCAACCTGTACTCATAAAATGACACTTGGCACCGCACCTGGGACACTGTAACCTCCAGGGACTAAAAGGATTTGGCTTGTCTCGTCCCTTCTGATTATGCAGTGCATGCTAGGAACAAGAAAGTATAGCGACACGGATCAATGGACTGCACACTGTGTTTTCTGGTCCTGCTTGTTTCTACTCTTCATTGCTTGCTTCATGTACTACTTTTAACATTCTTCCTACAGTAGGGCAGGAACACATTTTATTCACCATACCATCCCAATAAAAAGAAAAAAACCTTTTTAAGGAAAAAGAGATTCAGAGGTAGTTACGAAATTCTAACCTCCCCCTCTGATATTATAAGCAACTTAAGTTTTCTAATCACTAAATGTGAACACCAACATCCATGGCTTACACCTAAGAAACTGCAGGGATAAGAAGAACATCATCTTGTATTCACATCCTTTATCTTCCATTTGTCCCTGTCTGTTTCCCACCAAGAAAAGAGAATAAAGGAAGTCCCAGGCAGGGATAATGACAACACTGCAGTCAAATAACAAACAAGGCAGTTTGTAAAGAATATTGTAGAAAGAAGCCTACTAAAAGATTTGCAATAGGAAATTTAACAATCTGTCAAGCACCACACCCAGAGGAAAGTTGGGAGTCACTTAGCATTGTTATCATTTGTATTCCTACAGTGAATTACCAATGTAAACCACATAGGCCCACAGGGATGTACTAGTGCCTTCTCACTGCATATTAACTTTAAGTCCTAAGGCATTCATAAGGATAATTATATTCAGAATAAAGTCAGGCCTCAAAGGAAACCAAAATGCATCATGTGTCAACTGTATGTGTGTTCCTTCTCACATTTATGTTACATATATTATGCATATACATACACAGAAACATATAATTATCTTGAAAGACAAAGAAAGGAGTCAGCTGTTTAGAGACAAATTATTAATTAAATCCTGATTTCACTGACTTCAGTAACTAACTCCCATTGATTTCAGTAGAGTGACTTCAACAGGAATGTTAAGACTTCTGTGCTGCTTGTACATTCAAAAAACTTTCAAAATTTTGTGCTATGCATAAATACTAAAGATAGCTGGCTTTAGCAGCAAGGAAAAGGAAAGTAAAAATAAATGCACTACGTGTGCAAAATCTCTTAAAAATTCATGGTACTTTTTCCTGCTTTCTCTTTACACTAGGTACAACTACACTAAGAGATTCCCCCAGAGGGAAAGAAAGCAACTTAAATTTGGGTATTCTTCTTCCAGAGGCCATCTGCCTCTGTGGTCAGAGCTCATCTTCCTACCACTTCTCCCTTGGAATATCAGAAAAGGCACTGGGGTCTTCCAAGGCTGATAAATTCAGAAATGCTAGCATAACAGAGGGCATATATTGCCTCATCATAGCAGCACTCAGGGTATGGGAAGAGGAACTACAGCTAATACAATTTTTTTTTGTCTTCAAAAAGGCCATGATGTCAATTCTTATTACTGATAGTTACTACAAGTCATCTCAGGTTACATGTCCTCCCTTAGAAAGAAACACAGTTGGCCATTGTTGGCCATGTAACATCCTGCACTTACGTGAGACCAAATATAAGGAAGCAGAATCATCCAGTATACCTGTACTGGCAGCAAAAAACATACTTCTCAAAAAAACCAGTTACAAATAATTAACCTTCCTCTTTAAAAGGCCTGCCTGTACACAGCATTTGCCATCAAACATGAGAGAAACATACAGTTGAAAGACTGCTGTTCCCATGAAATCAGGATATCGTGATGCTTCTCTATTGGCAAAATGAGCAGTAAAGGCGCTCTTGGAGTTCCAAGTAGCAACTCTTTAAATCTCAGGAATGGATATAGTAAACACTGAGGCAAACAACAGAGGTTGACTTAAGGCTGCACATGTATTAACACAGAAATATCTGAAGTCAAAGAGAAGAAGGGGGAGGCAGGAGGTGGACAAATATTAATGCCTTGATCTCCTATCACTTTAGTCATAGCTATAAGAGTAGTTTTCAGCAAAAATTACCCAACAAGATGCCAGACTCACTAGAAAACAGGGCACTACACCAAAAGACAGATCCTAATCAGTCAAATAACTGTGGTATTAAAAAAAAAAAAAAAACACATGAAATGCCTACCACATGTGGATGCACACTGGAGATGGCTGAAGATGCACCTAAGATGATTTTAGGTCAAAACTTTTTAGGATTAAAAAATAATCCACAATCGTATGGGTAAAAAACATGAAAGAGGTACCACCTTCATAGGAGTTCATGCAGAAAACATTGTTCACATGGCTGCTTCTGCTATTCTTGCTGTTCTTTCTGCTGTTGCTGAAAATATCACTGTTTGATGACGAGCAAGCGAAATTTAAAGCCTGGAAGCCACTCAGTGTTCATAGCATGATGTGGAAGGATGTAAGATTTGGGTGTTAAATCTGTGAGAGTTTACTGTGAAACAGAGCAGGAAAAAAGGCAGGGTGTTGAAGTCAAAATTGCCTCAGTCAAGCTGGAGCCAGAAGGATCAATCATGTTATTTCTTGCCTCACCTTGGGGAGGATTGTTAGTAGAAGATGAGTCAGGAAAGCTGTGCTTAAATATCTTTCCCCACAAGATCAGGAATACAAGAATCTTGGAGCAGAAGCACTGGCATTTCTTGTTGACATCTAAAGGAAAGAAGCAGACCTCAGGCTATCCTCTGCCATAGAAAGCAGCACAAAGGGCATCACCCTTCTTTTCCCATTTGTGATCTGCTGCATCTTGAAACAGGTAAATCCATCTGACAATTAGTTACACGGTCCAGACAGATAAAGTCTACATGGATGTTCTTGGAGACATCTGTTCCACAGACCATCTGCCTTCCCACAGAAAGGAGTGGATCTCACATCACCTTGTTAATACAAAGCATGGTGGTCATGCTTTCTGTCATGTCTTCATGATTGCCTTACTATGTAAGCTGGAGGTTAGTCACAGGTATCATCCTGCTCTGAGCTCTCAAGACACTGAAATGTAAATTAAGCCTCTGTTTTTGAGATGTCAAATGAAAAACCATGTCTAGCGGAGATGAAACTTTTCCAATCTGGAAAGCAACCATGAATGGAAAAGCAACCATTGCCAATTATTGACTAATTTTTGCTTTCTACTTACAGAGTGAATCATCATGCTACACTGCTACACAATAGTCACCAACACATCTGTCAAATGGAGCACTCCAATGTATGTGCAGTGTTGTATTAGGTTGCATCTAAGTGCGGGATGTCCTACAGCCAAATATGGCCACATTCCATTCCAAGAGAATAGAGGTAACCTGAGTCACCTTGTTAGCTTTGTCAAAGCTAATAAAATCAACAGTACAACTTCTGGCAAGAGAGAATTCCAGTGCAGTTTTCAGTAAATTGCACCATCTGTTTTATGAGCCAATCTTACAGATATGGCCTAATGACAATTCAGGGTGTTTTCAATGTCTTCAGGATCTTCATGACAAGGTCCAGTAGGAAGTGGTATCAGAGTGGCAGAGGCCTACCACAAAGAAAAGGCGTAGCAGAAAGAACCTTGCAGGTTAAAATAAACACCTTGCTGGAGCAACAAGAGTGTCATCAGCCAGAAATTTAATTTTGACATTCAGTCCTTTCAAGTCCAGGACTGATAAGAGTTCGTATTTTCCTCTGGGTCTCAGAAATAGCTG
This sequence comes from Columba livia, assembly GCF_036013475.1. Lineage (NCBI taxonomy): Eukaryota > Metazoa > Chordata > Aves > Columbiformes > Columbidae > Columba > Columba livia. The sequence continues at coordinate 64,825,562 of NC_088642.1, forward strand.
CTGTAAAACATCTTTCCTCCAATATAAAATTATTGTAGGTGGTCACATCATTCTCCTAACAATTCACTGCAGAATCCTTATTTGATGAGTCTCTGTGAATTATTAAGAAGGGGGTTTGGCATATAACAGTGTTGAAAACTGATGAGGTACGGTATCACATTCATATAGACTATTTATGAAAGTCTGAGGAATATCTGACAGCACAGTCCCAAAGAGATTAAAAAAAAAAAAAAAAAAAAAAAAAAAACAAAACCCAAACAAACCAGAAAATAGGACAAGGCAAAACATTTTTTCCACCATCACTTGCAAAAATCAGTTTTGAGGCTCAAATGTGTATTTTCATGAAAATTCATTCTGATGAGCCATGCTAATGGCTACGCTGCCTCTTTTTGAAGGAATCATACTGTGTATAATGTGCTTCAGAAACAAGAGAAAGCTGACAAAAAGAGCTTGGATATGAATGAGAAACTCATATTTTTTGACAGCTGAGAGGCAGATTCTAGAAGAACTTAAGGTATGTAAGGAATCCTTGACTAAGCACAAAAATTTCATCTTCAGATGTGATTTCTGATGCTAGATTTCCAGGACCAGGCACTGGATATTCTGTATGATGTAAATTGATTACTGTTGACATTACTTTTTGCCTTGTCCAGACCTGAGGCCAAAGCCCTCCACAATCCCTCCAGACTTTCTAGATGAGATGGTCAAGTGATTATTTTTCTCAGATATTATTGTTTAAGGTGACTCTCATAATCCGCTCACATTGTGTGCCTCCATTCTTCAGGTAATCAAATGATGGATGAGCCCTTTCAGTGAAGTGATCATCACAAGAAGGGCAATCCTGGAGATGGGACACCTCAGACAAAATAAAGAGAAATTCTGAAGAAGAAGAAAAAGTAAGATAGTATCTAAAATAAACAAACAAAACTGATTTATTTACAGGAACATCACTACTGAAAATTGCTTCACTCAGCCATACGAGATTGAAAAAAAACAAGGTCTGAGATGTACTGGCCTCTATAGATACAGTCATGGCACACATGTATGAGTTACAAATACTGCTGAATCAGAGAACATTCTACAGCCATCCACAGCAGGGTACTTACATTAAGCCACAATCTGAATATAAAAATATATAAACACCTGAGAGAAAACAAAAATATGCATCACAACTTATTTACATAGGAAGATGAAGTATCCTGCAGGGTATCTAGGAACACTATTACTCAACTTTTGTCCCATGTTAGGGAAAGGACCAGAATCACAGTAATTATTTTATCAAAAGTACCTGACAGTCAGCTACATTTGCATGTCCATAGGCTCATCAATCCTAAGAATTTTATTCTTAACCTTTCCATGAATAATGACTGCCAACTTGTTTTGTAGGATGGCACAAAGCAGGACATCAATAATAACTGTAAGCCTGTTTTTATTTTGACTTCAGAGGTTTCAAAGTTGTCCCTCCAGAGGCAAAATATTGGTTAACTGCGCAATGTGATGCACAGCTTCCTATCCATAAATACCTCATTAGTACAATAAAGAAAAGCAGGCCCCTTAAATCCATGATGGGGATATTAGTATATTAACACAGAACAGCCTACAGAGAAATATGCATTAACTTACAAGTGTTAATCTAACCTATCTAATTCCTATCAGTACATCTAGGTAACTTCTGTGAGCAGCTGAGCAGTCCTACGTTTTCCAGTACTTAGACAAAAGGTATTAGAGACACAAGCCAAAGAGTGAGAAGCTGGCAGAACATAAACCACAGAAAATAAAATGGGCTGAAAGGCATCATTACATCCTATGGCATTGCTGAGCTAGTAGGCAGTAAAAAGTAAAGGAGTAGCACATCTAGATCTTAGAAATAAAAATTAAAAAAAAAAAAAAAAAAGTAATACTGCAGGTAATGTCTGCATATCATATACACCAATGTGTTAAAGCATGTAAAGGGAATATAGGCAGGTAGCTGAATGGTTCCCAAATCTAATACTGTTGGATTCTGCATTGATGAGAAACTATTTATGACACACCAAGACTGCTTCTGGAGTGTTCTAGTAATAACATACAATGAAAACCCAATTACATGTAGCCTCAAAATGCTTTCAAAATCTCTTTTAAACACAATGTAAAATATAGTGGTAGCTGAACTGGAGTCAGTAAAATAAACCTAACTATTCTTGGTCAGTGGGTGTAAAACTAAATTTAAGTACAGGTAACCTTTCCTTCTTTTCTCACTTCCACCTCTTTTTAAAAATGATTTAAGTTCTGTATTTAAGTTCCCTACCAAGCCTGGTGTACATCATGCATACAGGTAATTGGTAGTCATTGCTCACATTCTGATATTCATCAGGTTCTGTTTCGGGTCCTATGCATCGCTAGTCATTCTACATTTGTAAATGATACTTGATGACAGTAACTTCCTCAGAAATCGTAACATACCTTTATATAGTACACATTCAATTTTCTAAATCCTACCCCACATAAGTGAAACTGAAAATGTTACAAATGATGAATGATTTGATCTAGCACTAAGCACATAGCAAGAGTTCAAGATACACTAACAGTTTGTTGTGGTTCTGCTGTACACTCCCCAGCTACAACGGGAGCATATCCCAACCAGGCAGACACTGTGAAATAAGTCCTTCTCCCACAGATGAAGACACGACAGAAGAGAGCTGGTCCTGAGCCACTCTGTCTGAGTTACAACAAGCTTCCAGTCAGTCTCCAACATAACTTGCTGGTAAGCAACTGCAGTTGACTTGTGACAGCTTCTGATTCCTGTCCCAACTCCTCCATCTGCTTTGTGCTTCAGTGGTCCCATTTCCCTTAAAGACACCGTGACTTCTGCATAACAGGAGATTCACAGCATCTTCAACAGAGCTACATAGATGTAACTGAGAGATAGATGTGGCTTAGCATCTATGAACTCACATGCAAATCTCAGCTCCAAATGTCTGCCTGCTACTTAAGCCTCTGACAACTTTTTTTTTTTTTTTTGCTTGCTCAGTTGGAACATATATTTATGTATTTACATGTAATTAAAAAAATATTTAGGTTGATACTTCTTTTTCCTTTAATTACCTGACAAACAGTAATATAACTGCATAAATTTTGCCCGAGGTGAAAGTTGGAGTTGAGCCTAATCACTAGCTTCAGACATTGTTCTGGCTAACCTAGGCAGAACACATTTGTACTGTATGTCTGAACAATGGTTAGGCACTACATTTAAGGATTCCTTTTAGCAGTTGTCGATTTTGATTAACCCTTTTCTAGATTATCTAGGAATACAGTTTTTCTGCTTTACAGTATTTAATTTGCATTAGAGTATTAAGGCAGAGGCCATGAGTGAACTCTAAGCTTGGCAGAGCGTAAACATATGCACAGAGACATGATTAGCCTTCAAAGAAAGCATATGCAACTTTCTGAAATGCAGCCTAGCATCTCCTTACACGCTATACAATTCACGCAGCAGCACTGGGTTTATGTCCAGAATAAACTACAGGTCTTCCTGTTTGCCTGTCCTGAAGTCAGGAATCAAAAGTGAAGCCATGAATGTATAAGAGGTTATCTAATTTGAAGAAAATAAATAGAGATAATATAAATGTGCCTGAAATATATATTTTAAGTTATACTACTGCAACTGGATGTTATTTGGGAAAACCAATCAAATGTTATTTTGGTCAACTTCGTTAGAACCAAAATATTTCACCGCCACTGTGACTTCCCAACAGTTAGCAGCATCCTGCATGATCTGCCCATGGTGTTTTCCACAAGATTCTGTTTATAGCAGCCTTAAAACTTAGACTCGATGCTTAATTTTGAACTACCCCTATAAGGAAGATCCTCAAGAGCATCACTATGAAGAATGTATCCTGGTATGTTTAGAGATGGTCTGATCAGATTTTCTGCTAAATTACAGAGGAATTTTTCCTCAAGTAAGAGTGATCCCATTAATGTTCTCCTTAAATATACACATTGGTACTTATAAAAAACCAGCTTGTCTATTTGCTTATTGCTCACCACTGGAAGAGGCCTGAATGAAAATCACAGAAAGGACCAAACAAATCTGCAGAGCTTGAGAGCTAGAACCCAGATTCAAATACGAATTTTCTGGCTGTTATTTCATCTGTACAGCCCACAGAGCCAATTTAACACATGATGATTCTGCAGACTAGGGCCATCGTATCAAAATCAGTTCATTCTAAAAATGCTTATATCTTTTGGCTAAAAAGAGCTCTTCATTCATGCTAGAGACTTCTAAATGATCAACCACTTAATCTACACTGCTCCTAAAATGAAAATTCTCTTCTCTTCATAGTATTGTTTTCTATGAATCCACTCAGAACTCAGTTTTTATGTGCACAAGTAATTTGTTTTGCAGAGACAATCATGTCTCAAAACTTCCCACATTTCAGCCATCAGCTTTGTTTGTTTGTTTTAATATACTTGAAGATTACATCACCATTAATAAGGTGTTTGTATGCCTGCTATAGGCCTTTCAAAACCCTGAAGAGACTCATCAAGAATCCGTAGAACATCAGAATCACTCAGCCTCAATTCATGAATCTCTCATTATGAAAATGCACAGGAGACTCTCTGAGGCTCCTACTGGCATATATAAACACAAATGACAGAGATCTCTCCCCTTTACATCAAATAGCATTTCAAGAAGGAGGGAAAAAAAATGGAGGAAACATAAAAAAAAATATGCTTACTAGTGAAGAACATGTCCACTGTTTCCAACACTAAAGTAAACATTAAACATTTTTCTTCTACCAGAAAAAGTGTGTTTAACACTGCCAAAGTCAGCTTAGGAATCTGTACTGAGGCACTTCACTTGGAACTCATAGTGAGAGAGACACATGTTTTTCACAAATGCAGATTTCTCACTGTCCATCCAATCTGCCCCCCATCAAACTTACAGCTTAATTAATATTTTTTAAAAAATTTGTAAAAAGCTAAAAGGTGAAAAAATTTTCTTAGTATTAGAGGGCAGTTATTTTCTTTCTCCCTCCATTTTGCATAGCTACATCTGGAAATTAATCATTAACAACATATGAATGTAAATATAATATGAAAATATTGGCAAACTTGTAGCTGCATACCCATAACCCATATATGCAGTAGGCCTTCTAAAATTACTTAGCTTGAAATCCTTAAAAAAGCAATCCATTAAGAACTTTACAAGGAAAGTGCCCAAGGCGAGTTTAGAGGCTGATTGATGTTGCTGAGACACATTACAAAAATGCAGGTTAAAAAATATGTAATAAGAATCTCATGCTTGATAACAAATGAAATACTCTGACATGTAACTTCCAGATAAAACATGGTATTCCACTGTATTTTTATACTGACCTCTGCTATTATGTTTTTACTGAACTAACAGGAATAAGAACTCAGTATATTCCATTTCAGGTAAAACATTTCAGAAGCCCATACTATTCACTAATAAACTTAATAAGCAAGAACCCTTTGATTCTTTAACACCTTAACAGTCATAGTTCTGTTTTCAGTTTTATATGCTTTACTGCAATTGTTTGACAAAGAAACAAAAAGCACAACTAGAAGAACCACAAAAGCACCCTGTTTTACAAGGTGGGTGAAAATAAATTTGGCAACATGTGAGAGCTAGGGAGAGAAGTGAGAAGCTGGATGAAGAATTAAGCATCCAAATTAAGTGGGGGGTGGTGCAGAAGGACTACTTTTGCACACACACACGTATCGAAGAAAGCAGAAGAAACAGTGAGCATGGTACAGCCCTGATCTGCCCTTGGATTTTCTAGGAGTTTCTTCCGGAGATCTGGTGAATAAAAGAACAGAAGAATCAAACTTCTGTCTCCTTAGCTTTTTCTGAGCACACTCCACACTGGCAAGCAACTGTACACAGTGCTTTCAAAGACATATTGCTGTGTAGGAGTGATGACTGAGTGCCCTCCAGGCACCTCAAATGCAATGCTGTCACTTCTAGTCACTGTTCAGCAGGGCTAATGCCATACCTGTTATGACAAGAATCAGCCACTTAAAGGCACCACACCTCTGCCCCCACAACGCATACTTGGAAGAAGGTATGAGCCGCACAGTAACGTTTTAGGTGTTGCCAAGGAGAAGCAATTTTTCCTATAAACACTGAAGAGGTGAGAAGCACAGAAAATTAATAAACTCAGAGTATTAAATGGAGGAGGACTTCTTAGTCAGAATCCAAATAATTGCTATGATTTTGTAGTGGTTCCTCTTGTGTATGGTCACAGAAAGCAAAAAGATTAAGATGCCATTTGACCAGGCTAAACTGGGTTTTAGTTGTCAGCCTAAACCTGCCATCTGGTGTCAAGATACAGCAGATCACACCCCAGATGTGAACCTTCAAACAAATTGCATTTGTACCCCCTTCCTCTCTTTCTGCAGTGTGAGCAGAGAAGAGGATCTATCAAAGATGTAAATTAGCAGAAATTTATTTCTTAGTAGAGCAACTGTTAATAAGAACAATCACATCAACAGGTAAAATTTCACACACATGCAGAAAAAAATTAATTACTGCTCCACAATCTCCATCTGTCAGTATTCAGTGCCATGGAAATATGTCTGCGGTTGGGGAAGGAGGTATGTATTTCTTGCTAGCAAAATATGCAGGTTGGCTCACCTCAACCATTTGAAAGTCTTCTGAAAACCCGGTATTTGTTTCAGGGCACTCTAAGTTTTGAAATCCTTGTCTCATTTCTTTACTTCTTTCTGTCGCAATATCTCATTCCACAATTGGGGTGGAGAAGGGTTATGCAGCGCTATCATTTGCACCTCATTAGTCTTGGGCTGGAGCTTTGAGAAAGCTGATACTCCCTCTAAATTTTTACAGATGCTTCTAGTTTACCAGTTCATGACTGCACTACTAGGAAAGACTTCCTGCCACTAAACTACTTGCTGGCATGTAAGCTGAATTTCAAAATCCCTGAAAAAAGTAAAGCTCTGTGGTGCTCACTTGCCTTATTCTTAAGGAAAAAAAAGTATCCTGAAAAAACACAGTAAAACTCTTCACTCCTAAACTGTGAGACTAAAGCCCTTGGAAATATTTCCTTAAACTTGCAGAACATCTTGATTTTGAAACTCCCCACAAAAATGTTCATTAATAGAAAGGCATTTGTGGAGGTGTTTGTGGTGTAAATTAGTATTATGAGACATTAAATCAGTAGGGAGAATAATCTATCAACAGATACTTTGTGTTTTGCCAAAATATAGATATTTGCCTTGATTTCCTACACGTCACTTGCATAATCATTCAGTCGGTATTAGAAGATTTACATGAGAGAGTCTTCCTTCTCCACGATGCCATGCCCTATACTTCCCTCCCTAAAACAAAGAGAACTCTCTTCGTTTTCTTGGCCTTTTTTTTTTAAATCTAGTTTTTTTAATTACTTTTTAAATATTGCTTTGTTTATAACGGATTTGGAGAGTTTTGTGAAGTTCCGAGCAGGTGACACTGGTCTGTTCTTAATCTTTAGTGCTTTAGTAATGTTAAGGCTAATGACGAGGGACACAAATCCCCTGATGGAACTGAATGCATTCCAAGCTCCCCGACCCACTCAGAGCAGTAATCCCCTGCAGCTGGAACTTACTTACCACCATGCACAGCTAATACATTTTTTAAAAGCTAGTCACTAGTGACAAATGTAAACTGGACTGAACAACTCTCATCTCCTATCCCCAATCTTCTCTCATAACCCTGAGACTTGCTATTTCAGTGATGGATATGATCTGCCTTTTAAAGCTACCAAACCAGAGTTGTATAGCTCTGCTCTAAGTGACTAGAAGGTTTTAAAAGCATCTTCAGCTGTCAGACTTGAACAAAAACAAAAAAGGTCATTCTTTACACAAACATTTCACAACTGCAAAAACCATCTTAGTTGGCTTTATCACTACCATTCTGAACCCACTATTTATTTAGATGTTACATGCAAGCCATCTGTACAACACAATTACAGTATCTGCTTGATGCTATTAAGCTGCTTGCTGCTTTCTGTTGTCTTAACAAAACTGCTGCTTGACATAAGAATGAAATCCAAGACCAGGGTTCAATTCTGCTGATGGTAATCTGTTGCTAGTACAAAAGCACTCTAAAGTTCCAGCCTCACAGCACAAATCCTGTGTACTATGGTACAAAGGCAGACTTCCATGCAATTTCTCCTAGTTAACTGACTGCAGAGGAGTACGCAAATTTACACATGGGCGAATTACAACAGAATGCATTTTTTCTAGATATTCCAAGGGGAAAGAGGGCTGTTTCCAAATAAACATCCTCTCTTCACCAGCTTCCACAGAAGTACAAAGCTGAACAACCCAACATTAAAAGTATGTTCCAAAGAAAGCAGTGAAATGCAGAGGGAAAGCTGAAGTCTAAATACGAAGAAAAAGATTATATCGCTTGGAGGAAAGAAAAAAAAACTTCCAGTGATGACATAATTATAACAAAATATCCCTGACAGGAATGAAAATAGAAAGGGCATGATGGTAGTATAATTGTTTGATCTAGATTTTTAAAAATAAGGGTTAATATAGCACCTTATTTCTGTTTATTAAATTTCCCAGATAACTGGCATTAATTATCATGATTTAAGTGATATTACCAATAGGACTTGGAAATAGCTACCAAAACACTGACTACAATACTTAGATTTCATTAGATTTAATTACTGCAAAGTTACATCTGGTGAGGGAAACATAATTGTATAACTATCCTCAGCATTCTAACTTGAGTTCAGCCTCTGCATATTACATACTTAAGTATCTAATTTAGGTCCTAAAATTCACTCCAGTTAATAACATGTAACTAGCAGAAACATAAAGAGACAGTGACAAACAGGTCTCTATGAATTAAAATCAGGTCTAATTATGTGACCTTTCTGTGTCCCTTAGAGCCCTCCTGAGGGCAGGTATTTCAAGCAGTCTTGGTGACCAGTCTCAACAGTAACCATGCAAATGGAATGCATAAGATGGGGAAAAACCATCTCCAGTACTAATGAAGAGAGCAGAAAATCATCTGCTTTATAATCAATGTTCTGTTATATTTTCTTCCATTTCCTTCTGTGTGTCACTGTTTGTCATATTTCCCTAATTTAAAAGCAATCAGACAGCCTCCAAATAATTAAACAAAAACCTTTATCCCTCTAATTTTCACTTTGAATATAGCACCAAGGGATTTCAAAATAGTGCATGCAATTACAAATGCACAAACTCTTTTTGCATGTAGTTACACTCAGACCTCATAAATTAACCCAACACCAACACAAGATTTAGAAACAGATTGGTCTGCCAACATGGTAACGATGGGTTAGTGGTGCTTTACGGCAAGAACATCCCCGTTGTCACAGGCACTGCTGTTTGTTAATACTACTACTGCTACAGAGGTTTAACAACATCAAATATTTTTAAGGACTGTTTTCTAAATTTATGGCACTGCATACATATTTATAACTCCTATCATGATTTTAGATAACTTATTGTAATCCAACATATTTTCTGCACTGTTACAATGCTTACTAATCAAGTATAAAATCTGGCACAAATTTCATCATAATGGAGTTGAGCTATGGTAACAATATTCTGTAAATACACAAAAAATGCAGTTAGTATCACGTTAGAAAACTGAGATCAAAGTAAACTTGGATTTTTTTATTAACGAAATATAATTTAAAAATAGCATCCAGTGCTCTGCTTTAATCCACAGTAAAACTGCTAATGTAAACAAAATAGAAACTGTAACAAGTACACAAATATGGGAATCCTTCTAAGAAAGCTGAAATGCAACATTTTGTAGAACTCGCAACTAACATAAACAAAGAGGTGTAAAAAACAGGGATGGCTCTGAAGAGTGCACGTACTACACCAGCAGTATTCGACAAGAAAACCCTCAAAGCTATGACTTTACTAATAAGCTTCTACACATTTCCCGAGTCCATGCAAACACTAAGAAGGAGATTTACAGACACACACAGAGCACAAAATGGAAATTCCTAGCCTTGTGTGAAACCCCACACCGCCACTGGCAGAGCCTGTGTGAAACAAGCACTGTCTCTTTAAGCCCGAGGACCTGCTACACTTAAGCAGTCTGCAGCCAAGGAAAAGTTCTGAAGTTAAACTCTCAGGAGCAAACATTTTCTACTTGTGAAGTAAACTCTGTTGAAAGACAGCAGACTATGGTCCCACCAGTAAAAACAGGAAAGTTTTCAGCCAGTGACAGCTCTGCCTACAGACGAGGAAAAAAAAAAAAAGTGTCACAGACTCACTTTATTAAACCATATGCTCATTGCCCTGTGAAGAAAGCAGGGTCACTAATTAGTTCATTCTGTGAAAGAAGCCCCTCCTGATCCCGTTGACTTTTGTCCCCCCCGGTTAGCTCAAGCTATTTCTGTCATGCAACTTGAAAATCACTGGAGGGAAGAAGATCGCCATAACAACCGCTGAAATGATCTTGTGGAATGTGTCTAGTGGCACTGGAATAACCTGAATATGTGCTCCAGATGTGTCGGCTGTCACGGAAAAAGTAAACACATCTGATGGACAACGTATGACTGGATGGCCTCACGGTTGACTCCAGAGAGTTGGGATGGAGGGGAGGGAAAGGAAAGGAGGCAGGGAAATGGAGTCAAGGGCCAGGCGAGAGTCACCCTGTGGACCTGTGCAGCCTGGCAGGCTGAGAGGGGCGAGGACTGGGCTTGATTGTTCCGTTCCTGTCCCTCCTCCGAGTGGCCTCTGCGGGACGGCTGCAGCCTCCGCGCGTTTCTGTCTGGCACACACTTGTGAGCTTTTGGGAGCAAACTGAAATATGAACTTCTAGGGGGAGGGGGAGAGGAAGAGGGGTTTCATGATGCTTGCTTCCTACAGCTTGTGTGTCAATAGATGGTTTTATTTTTTTTAAGGCATTCTGTTTCTACATTCCCAGTCCCTTCTCGCAGAAATAACTTGGCCTGTCGCCTTCACTATACTATAAAGCAACACATTTATCACATTGCTGAAAAGGCAAGCCTGAAGTTTTATTTCCAAAAGTTTGACTTAGCTTGCCCCCCCAACATAGACAGGCATCCACTTTATCTACCTTTTTCAACATCATTCCTCTTAAGTAATAAATAATATCTATTTACAATTATCAATACTATGTATCTGTATTTCTAAGGAAAAGAAAATTCAAGAAAATAATCTAGATTATGGTTAGGGTTCCTTTCTTACTCATTAAAGAAAAAAAAAAAAAAGATGCAGCTGATCAACAGTTAAGAATATCTGTCTAAAGGGCAGTTTCATTTTTTGGCCTTTATGATCCCAATCTAAAGAGCTGTAGTTAAGGTGCATGTACACAAAATATTCAAAGAGAAACATGCACTTGTACGAGGCACTTTTGAAGATACCATAGACTGTAAAATGGTCTGCCTGAGCTGATGAAGCTGTGGCATCAGCAGACCAGTACAACATAGCACTAAGCACGTGTTCTGCCATAATTTTATAGAGGTAGGCGTAAATCCATAGGCAAAATATCAAGAAAAACTGTCTTGAATTTATTCTGTACAGTCGAGATTGGCTCAGCCCAAGACTTCAGACAGGAACACACACAACCTTTGCCTTTGGAAGAAGTACTCTATGTTCAGGCATTCTGGGGCTGGATAAAGAAACTTACAGCTGGGGCCAATTTCTGCTTAACTCAAGTGAAATTTAACATGTCATAGGAATTCCTCCATACATTCCATAATAAAAAGAGAGAGAGAGAATATCTTGAAAAAAAAGTATCTTGTGTTAAAAACGTTACAGGAGAACTCCAAAACACAGTCATAAAAGAGACCCACGTGGTCTTTTAAGGAATAGTTTATCTATTTTTTTGCTAGAAAGGTTTTAAAATAAATATTCGAGTATTGCAAGTCAATAATTTTACAATTATCCTTCAATTATCAGTTTACAGAAACAGTGCATGTTGCCAATTCCCTTACTGCCTCATTTGTCTGGGTTCACAATCTCTCAGACAATCTAAATCTGGAAGAGAAAAGCAAGTGTCAACCCCCTCCTCCACAAAATGCATACCAAAAATTTTATTACAAACTTATAGGAAACAGAGTTCAGTTTATTAGAGATACTTGCACTTGCAAAATGCCTAACTGCAAACAATTCACAGTGCTTGCGTGGTTAAAAATGAAGCAGGCTTCAAACCTCGACATTTTAATTAGCTGGAGAGAAGATCACATGATGGCACTTCCCAAGATGGCTGACATGGAGAAGTTTCCAAAAATCTTGTAACTGCCTCTTTTTGAGTGAGATATCAGCAAATTTGAGACAAAGAAACATTACCAGTTGACAATAATGAAAGTCACAGTGGACTAGCCTCGATAAGCAGCAAATTAGTAAATCCTCACCAGGGTTCCCTCTCTCCATGTTTAGACATAGTTTAACAGTATTACCCAGATAACCAGAGAACTAATCATCTGGAGAGATGTGTGGCAAGAAGACAAAGTTGCATCACTGCTGATCTCTCCACATAATCTTCCATGCAAGGGGACCTCATCGGGAAAGGACTGCAGACAGCCAAAAATTCATCTTTCATAGGAAACTCTTCACCTTCCAAGCAAATACAGCAAAACATAATACTGCCAAACAGCAAGTCAAGCACTGTAAAAAAACACAGGCTTCTAACAGTTAATGACTACCTGAGAAAAATAGCTAACTCAACAAGAACAAAATCAACAAAAAAAAATTGCCTTATGACTTTTTTAGCCTAGCATGTTCAATGTTAAATTATAGTAATGGTAACAGACCTTAAGGCTCTAGATCCCATGCAGCACTAATAGGTCAGACTCATATATTCTGTAAGATAGGAATGAACCACGTCATTTTTTGTATAATCAGGAGTACTGTATTCTAAGCATGGAATTTTTCGTCATTTAGGACCTACATTCAGTAAAATAATTTAGATACTCCTAGTTGCACCGAACAGTTTGCTTCTCATGATCAGAAAATTGTTATAATTGACAGGAATAAGATTATTCTTACATTTGGAGTTTCTACTCCAACAAGTGACTGAACCAGGTCTTATGTGAAGACTTCTATTGTTGCACTCCATAAACCGTGTTGCTTACACACATGCCTGGCTGCACACGTATCCTAATATCGAAACAGTTACAGAACAAAAAAATACACTTCTTCTGTGCAACAAATTAGATTCCCTCCATGTTAATTGGTATGGGCAACCAATCTATAAATCATCTAAGTTAAGGCATGACTCAGAAGTTATGCAAAAATGCCCCAAACAACTCATACACACCACCACTACAGAACAGTAACATTTCATAAACTCTTAATCTTAAAAGTAAGCATAATGCAAAAGTAAAAATTTAACAAATCTAAATTTTAAGCACAGCACTGTATACTCTCTTATTCTACTGTGCTGATGTAGGTGTCAAGGTGCTGGCAACAGGCAGGGGTGGCCTCTGGGAGAAGAGGCCAGGGGCTGCCCTGTGCTGGACACAGCTGTCTCCAGTGGACCCACCACAGGACACAGCTGAGGCCCTCAGCCAACATGGTGGCTCCTCAGGGAAAACACATTTAAGAAAGGGCAAAACACACTGAACAGAGAAAGGGGGCGGGGAAAAAGACTAATAAAAAGCAGTGTGAACACAGAAGTCAGAGAAGGAGGAGGTCCTCCAGGTGCCAGATGCCCCTGCAGCCCATGGAGAGGACAATGCTGCAACAGGTGTCCATACTGCAGACAGTGGAGGACTCCCTGGTAGGGCAGGTGGATATTCCTTGAAGGCTCTGTGGCCCATAGAGAGCCCAGACAGGAGCAGAGTTTTCCTGTAGGTCTATAGGCCATTAAAAGATCCACCCTGGAGCAGAGAAAACGTGTGAGGTGGAAGGAGAGGCAGAGGGGGGCTGCTACTAACTAACCATAAACCTCCCATTCCACAGCCCCCTGCACTGCCTGCAGAGGTTAGAGGAGTCAGGAGTGAAGGAGTAAGCGAGCAGCTGGGTGAGAGTTAGCCAACATTAAACTCTCACAATCAACAAATGTAATAACCATTTCATGGACCTAACATAGGATATGGGAAGTGTGAAGCATCATTTGGCAATTGGGCTATTTAGTCCTTCAAAACAATTCACAGGACACATCTATCCAGGTTGCATTGTTTTGACTAAGCATTTTTCAATATCCAGCACAGTCATTATTGGCAATCATTTCTACCTATAACAAGCAACAGAAAAGTCTTTCCCTTAGTGAAGTAGGATTAAGATGAACAAATGTTTCTAAGTAAGTTCAAGACCCAGTCCCAGGCTGTTACTTTATGTTACAGTTCAGCATGTTTTGGTAATCTCAAGAACTCCCATCTTCTTCACAGAACGTTCAAGGTCTTCAAGGAACCTGCGGATCCTGGTGGACAGCAGGATGACCATGAGCCAGCACTGTGCCCTTGTGGCCAGGAAGGCCAATGGCATCCTCGGGTGTATTACAAGGGGGGTGGTTAGTAGGTCCAGAGATGTTCTCCTTCCCCTCTACTCTGCCCTGGTGAGAGCACATCTGCAATATTGTGTCCAGTTCTCGGCCCCTCATTTCAATGACAGGGAACTGCTGGAGAGAGTCCAGTGTAGGGCAACAAAGATGATTAAGGGAGTGGAGCATCTCCCTTATGAGGAAAGGCTGAGGGAGCTGGCTCTCTTTAGCCTGGAGAAGAGGAGACTGAGTGACCTCATTGATGGTTATAAATATATAAAGGTTGAGTGTCATGAGGGTGGAGCCAGGCTCTTCTTGGTGACAACCAATGATAGGACAAGTGGCAATGGATACAAACTGGAACACAGGAGGTTCCACTTAAATATGAGAATAAACTTCTTCACAGTGAGGGTAACAGACACTGGAACAGGCTGCCCAGGGGGGTTGTGGAGTCTCCTACTCTGGAGACATTCAAAACCCGCCTGGACACCTTCCTGTGTAACCTCATCTAGAGTGTTCCTGCTCTGGCAGGGGGATTGGACTAGATGATTTTTCAAGGCCCCTTCCAATCCCTAACACTCTGTGATTCTGTGAACTGCAGTTTATTATTCAAAAGTCACTTTCTAAGCATTTTCACCTAATTTAAGGTAGTTTTCAGATCACATGTAGAATGCTGGGAGGAATTTCAGTTGCTTTGTAGAAGCATTCTGTGGACAACCTACTTTTTTTTTTTTCCCCTCTGTCCAGTTTCAGCACACATACATTTACTATTCAAAACAATCATAAAGACTAATTGATTCAAAGTTTAGTTAGGACAGTGGAGTGAAAGAAATCAGGCTTCACATAAACCATCTATTTTAATGTTCAGAAGAAGCACTTGACCACGCAAAGGGGCTCAAGAGTATGCAGGTGCTCCTAACTAAGACTCCATCTGGTAAAGGAAGTATTTTTAAGTAGAGAAACCACAGCCTTAGTTGGTATAAGTCAGCATTCTCACAATGAATTCAATTAGACCAACTGAGAGGCTGGTTGCAATCTTATCTATCTGTGTACTGAAAGTCCTACTTTTTCCACATGGGATTCAATTCAGCCAGAAATATTCATCTGATTGACATCTTCTGAGAAAAGGTCAACATGTCCAGGTTAGGCATGCCTATTACTGGAAAGGATCATAAAACACGAGAAGCATATGCAAGATGTAAGAAGGTACCTCATATAGGGCATGGCTAGGCAAAGTTCTAAGGACAGATATAAATGTCTATCAAAGTCAAGGAGACAAATCTGTATTCATACTAATGCAATGACATAAAATCCACCACAATACCATATTTTACAGTATTTTACATCGATTTAGGGGCAACATTAAGGACTGCTGGACTCTCCAGTTGTTGGACTGCTTTGGTTTTAATTCACTCTGATTTAAACTCGATTTTTTCACTCAAACCAGTGAAGACACTGCTTCTGCCTGCACCTGTTGAATTTACTATGGTTCATTTCCCATTGATATAAATATCAAGGCTTCAGGGAAGCACTTTTAATTTCAAATAAATCCATTAGATGTTCCATGTCACTAATTTGGTTTGTTCCCGCTGCCTCTTGCTTACAGACATCTGAAGTTTGCTCATCTCTCTCTCACAGCTCATCATTTATCAGAGGGGACACAGCTGGAGTTCAAGCACTCCAAAACACTAAATATGAACAAGACATATCATAGTTCTCTGCAGATCTTCAGAGTAAGTCTGATCACTCACGGAGCCAGATGTTTTGTTATCTCCAAATTAGGCACGGACTTCATTTCACACTGGGGAAGGGCTTCATCTTACCATCTATCATGTTTCTGGAATCCTTCCTTTCCAGTCCAGACAGCACCAGTCATGTTTCTGACTCTTTTCACAACTGAATTTTTGTTACTGTATCACAGGTCTGGCAGGCATTTGTGGGAATGGCAAAGGGGAACAAGTATTAATGGAGAGGATCAGACCCATGCTCTCCCCTTGAGAGACTACTGATATGGTACTGATGGTACTGATACGCATGAAATGACATACAGCACTTTTCTTTTATGAAGCATAACCTCCCTGTGTATGATTCTGGATTTTAAAAGCTATCCTTTTAGTTTCAACAAAGTTCTTAAAAATGAGGGAAATACAAATGTGACACTAGAAAACAAAAACAAACAAACAAGTTACATTCAGTAACTGTGTCAGAGAAGTGTTCTTCGAAGTTCTGGATAGTGGTTCTTTCAACCCTTGCAAACACACTAGGGACCTAACTCATGGTGAATACAACTCTTCATCTATATGGGATTGTTTCCTCTTGATACAATCAGAGCAGATGAAAACCAGATGCTGGGGGTCTGGTTTGACGGGATTTTGTTTTGGGGGATTTTTGCACAACAAAAGTCATTCAACTTTGTAGAGCTTAAAAATGCTCTCTGTCTTCCCAAGAGACATAACTCAATAATATGTTGCATACTAGCAAAAGACAACAGCACTGCCATACACACAGGTCTTTGAGTTTTTCCATCCAATTTTTTTCATGTACATTAGATGCAGATATTATTTGCTCTGGTATTTATACACAGTAATACACAACATAAGTAAGATGCCACCAAACAGGATGTTTCAGTGTTTTACTATGTTTTTGTACGTGTTATAAAACATTTTAAAAACTACAATAAACTTGCTTTAAACATTGATTCAAAGAGGGGAGTAAAATGCAAAGCACTACAATTTACATTCAAAAAGGATAGTGACACATAGAAGTTTTCTGTGTGCGCATTGGAAGTTGTTTGGAAGCTTAAAACTAAGACAGTGGATGACAGAGAGAAACCAGCAGCAGACTGAATAACCACTGGTAAAACACATCTATAATATATTTTTCTGTTTGTACCACATTCATAAGACCAGTGCTGCAAAACCTCTTTTGGTTCTTCTGTGCTCATAAATCCAGAACTAAGACACAGAATACGGCCACAATTCAAAAGTCAATCCCATTTCTCATAGTTTAATCAATTTCTGCATTGTTTACACATGCTAACCTCAAAATCAAGCCATGTGTGTGCAAATAAAACTGAGTTCTCTTTTTCACAGAGCATCTTGCCTTACTCTCTCCTAACAAAAGGTACTGTAGAAGAAATTACAATTACTGTACTGCTTACTAATTATCATTGCAGTAGCTAAAATAAGGAAAAACACTCTATTTTTATGGCAATAATGGATATTATCAACTCTTTGGTATTATAATCTAAGCAGTTGAGTACCATCACAGTGGTTAAGGTCTATCGCATGAACAATGACATAATAAATCTAGTATTATGTTCAGCTACATGTCACAAAGAACACCACCATGCCAGACTTTCTTCTACTGCCAAGTGGTTTTTTACATGAAAGAAAACTAGTTTCTCTTCCAGGCAGCATTTCTCTACTTATTTTAGATAGTTTAACAGTTCTATGTTCCTCTCAACTAGCGATTAGTTTACTGATCCATGGTTTCTGTTATTTTCAAATGACATTTACTTTATCAATACAGCTATTAACTGTTTCTTTCTCCTTTACTGGACTGATAAACTTACATGCTCATTATCTATACAGAAACCTTGATATACACTAATTGCCAAGGACTTGAAAACCTCTCTCAATTTATGGGCAAGTAGGAATCATTTTCAAGCAACAGTGATTAACTTTCAAGAAATCTGGAGCTTGTACTTCAAATTTCAGTCCTTGTGGCATGACAGGCCTCTCAAACACAAAATTAATGGAACTGATGCAGAATCTCTCTGACCCTCCTGACTGATAGCTGAATGGCTGTCTGCTACTGCTTCTAGTTGTGTTTTCATTGACCAGAAGTGAAAACTCACATCAGTTTCTCTCTGCTGCTTTCTCTCTGCTACTTCTCTGGAAACCTTAGGATAAGATGGACTTAAAAATCATAAGCTCAGGCAGAAGCATAAAACCATAAATTCCTCATCGGTCTAAAAGAAGGCTAAAACAAACAGTCAAGCCCAAAGTGACTGAACGATAGGGACAAAACTGTCTTGTTCCTTTACAGCAAAGGAAAAAATACATCAATGAGGACAAGAGTGAACGGTAGATGTGGAAGAAGAATTCCCCAGACTGTGGTATAGGAAAATACCCAGCCTCCTTTCTTCCCCAGTGGCTGAATAAGATGTGCTTTTTCTCAGACAACTCTATCTCAAATTTTTACATCACTGGAACAGCTGGCTTAGTTTCCTGTTAAGTGTTTCAAATCCATGCGTGAGTGGAGAGTTGTAAAAACAGAAAAGAAAAAGGAACAAAAATAAAATGGCTTAAGTTCAAACAAGATAAGTATTTAAAAAACCCACCCTGTATATAAATTGTGCTCCATTGTATTGGTAAGTATCCTTTATTTTTCTGAAGAAATCAGGATAGTAGATTTTTCCATATCTTTGAAAAAGACAACTGAAGTTTCAAAATCACTTAAAGATCTTACATGCATCACATTCATCTTTCTTAGTAAGCAACATTAACTCAGTTCTGAAACCATATAAAACTGGAATGTGGGACAGCATTATACTTTCCCTGGTCAGACTGACCCAGTCTTCTCCTCCCCTGAACCATCTACGAAATGCCTATTGTGGAGAGGAAAGTGGAAGATAAAATTGCTTGACAAGACACTAGAACTGCATAAAAAATACATTTTGTTGTCAAAGAACTTTCAAAGTAAGTGATTTAATAGACATTAATTTTTAAGACACCACAAAGTAACAAACTCATTTGACAAAATCGGGCTGCTCTCTAACACAGAAGCTATCAGATAACACAGAAACTTACATAACCAGTAAGTTATCTAAGAAACTTTTAAATGGAAAAGAAAAAAATACCTGAAGTTTCATAAAATGACATACAAGCACTTATTTCCTTATCACACAAATAAAAAAAAAATTGTTTCCCTGTAAAACTATCATAAATACATCCATTGTTTTTCTATTATATTAAAAAAAAAAAAAAAAAAAAAAAAGCCTTTAGGAGAAATCCAAGCACTACTGTTGCAGTTTTAGTAAAATAATGATACATACTCTATGAAAGTAAGTTTTTAATGCACAACAGCAAGTAGCCATGCAACTCCCATAAAAATGTGGTCTCATAATTCAACAAAGACCAAAATCAGAACACATCCTGACAATACCATAATCTATCATTAGCATTAAATGCTCAGTCCTAAGACTTTAATTGCAACAAGACGCAAAGCTCTTAGACTTAAGACTGGCAAAGTGTTCATTCAGCAGGCATGGACAAGGAGCACATATTTTATACATGCTGGTGCATATAAGTCATTGTTTGCTAGCCCAGCTGTGAGCACGCGAAGTAAAACTTTACGCATAACCACAAGTCTCCTTCTCTCTTTCTGCATATACCCAGGAAAATTTATAGATACACAAACACACATATATGTATATATACACACTCATTAAATACAAGCAAAGGATTCTGCAAAGAAAAAGATGAAAGAACTGTTGCTTTTCCCTGTAACTCTTTTATATTTTTTTCTTCTTCAAAATGCCAGTCTCTCCTGGTTTTTGTTTTCTTTTGTTAAAGCAAGGAACTGAAAACAGCATTGCAGCCAAGCAGATCTTAGCCAGTGCTAAGTGCACAGACCAACTCTGGGGAAGTTTTGAACAACCAAACAAAATTTGCAGAAGACAGTATGGCAACAAGAGGCCTTCATTTCAAGTGGAGACAACAGACACCTCAGAATACTGTGGTTAAAGAGAGGTTATAAGTACTACACATGCAGAGGTACGGTTCAGAAATACCCCCTTCCCCATGTTTAAAACAAACACACACAGATGTTGAGAAACAATCATGAGATGATGTACTTAAAATAGTAATATCTGTTTACAAATTCAAGTTGCTGCTTGGTGGAAACTTGATTTCTGTAACATGTCCCGAAGATACAATCTAATACTAAAACTTATCCTGCGGTAGGTCTACTTTCCAATTACTAGAAGTAAGCATTCAAGGTATATAATTAGTTATGACACTGGGACAGGCATACATGTTTCAACACAGACAGAATTCTGAACAAACTTTTTGGCAGTATATGACAGAAGACTTAAATTGAAAGCTCAAAGGCAGGGTATACTGTATTGTAGGGGAAAAAAAAATTAATAACAAAAAAACACCCTCTAACTGAAAAAGTTCTCACACCAAATGATTTCTAAAGGTATGAGCATATTCAGCTGAAACACCCTTCCTAAGCTGGAGAGAAAAAAATACTGCCCTGCAGCACCAAAATGGGCTATATTACAAATTAAGAAAAAGAAACTCAATCCTCTGAATGGTTTCTTTTCTTTTAGTGAAAGGGTGTAATTCTTCCCTAAAGACTACATTATGACAAAACATTTATATAAATCAAAGAAGATTTCTTTAATGACTCTGGGCATGGGATCTTAAATCTGGGATGAAACACTGAATTCTATCAATTCTAAAATAAATTAGGCAAGGATTATACAAGTAGTACTTATCTTGGCATTAGAAAAAAAAAAGAACATTAGTGTCAAAGACGTATCATCAACATGCCTTCAACAGATAGGCCCTGGAAGGGCCTTTAGGACTAAATTCAGAATAAGTGAACTTGGAGCAGCTCAATTAGGTATCTAGTTTCTAAACATTTTCACTTAAGAAACCAACAAGACACCAAATGGGATATAATGAGAATGTCCATAGGATTAACTGTATGGATGTCTTGTTTCATTCTACAAAAAGAATTAGACTTCCACTAGTTTAAATAAGCTTTTTTGGATGTTTGAAAGAGCCTCCTTTCTCTGACATCTTCCCTACTAAGTAGTACTTTTGATGTCATTTTTTTCAACAGGAAGTCCTGTGATCACAGTTTTCTGTAATACTGAATTTGTAAATGAAATTTAGAGTACATAAATTTGTGGGGCAGCTATGTTGGAAAATATACCTTAAATTAAAATGATCATAATTAATAGGCTTTTTGAGGCTGAAATTCATTAAGTTAATATTTTCATTTGACACACTAGTATTTTTTTAGGGTTTTCAAGTGTTTAGAAAATATCTTATATATTCTCGATACACAAGCAAACCAGATACTTCAATTTTGATACCTATCATATAAAATTTAACAGCATAACTTATTTAATATCACACTTTTACACAATATTGAAACAAAAAGTATACATAGTCTTTCCAAAATGAGTATAGTAATACTACCTCCATCAGCTTAGCTAATGTTACTTGGAGAGATGATGCAGCACTGTTGGCAGAAATATTTCTTCTGTCAGCATTTACCATGTCCCATCTAGACAAAACCTGACAATAACCCTCTTTTTCCTCCTTCACATACTTAACCAAAAACATGGCCCTTGCCAAATACTTGGAAAGAGTGTGCCTGTGGTGTCACACGCTATGTTTGTATGAGGGAAGAAATAACATTTTCAAAGACAGTGCTTCCCATGATGGGCACACAGCGCCAGATGCCTGTTCCCTATTAAGCTGAAAGAGTTAAGTGTTTGTTTGTTGATTGTAACTGTGATAACAGGGCTAAGGTGGCATTTACATTCAACCATTTAAGTCTTCTCAGTTAAAATCAGCACCTTTAACATCAGTCCAGAAGCAGCCTGCTTAACCTGCTTAGCAGCTGGGTGGGCCACGTTCAGCTCATGCTCAGTTCATGAATACAGCAGGAAGAAAAATAACCTAATCTTGAGGGAGAAAGAAACAAAGCTGACACCTCAAAAATACCAGCCTGTGTTAGCCTTGTCTAAATTGTACCTACATCAGAAACTATGCTCCTCTCATTCTCAAAAACATAATGCATTTAGAAAACAAGCTTCACCTACAGAGGAGGGAAGACTTCATCTTGCATACTTTGTGGGCATTGATCCTGTATGCAAAAGCAATCATGCATTTCAGGTGCTGGGAATAACCAATCGTGTAACACTAGTATGAATAAATATGATGATACTACAATTCAGGGCACTCCAGAGTTAGAATCCAGCTCAGAACAACAAGTAATCATACAGAGCTCCACATGTGCATTGCACTGATCAACCAGATCAAGTTCATCCATAGATTTTCCTCTGTTTAAGATAGACTTGCATTTTGAGAACTTTACAGTAGATCACAGAATTACATTATTACCCACACTTCCCTCCTTCGCAGTTAACATATGACTGCATGCTGCAGATGATAATATGTAGACCACACATCTACTGATATGTATTCAGCTGTGGGTTTTTTTAACTCTGCGACTACGACTTACAACAAAATTGCCCCCCTCTTTCAGTTCTTACAAGTTGCTACTCTAGAAGGGTGACGCGACTTCTTTTCCAGACAATGCTTTTTCCTCAGTTCTATGAGGTTTTGGATAACAAGCATAGTGACTCAGATACTATTAATGGAGTGGCTGTCTTTAGCATAAGACATTTAAAAATCCTCTTGAATATATGCCATGATTCAAGTTCCCATTATCCCTTTGGAGCAAAGTGTTAATAACCACTGCCCTACCATTTTCCAGGTCTGGTAATTACAACTGGACATTTAGCTCATGAAAGCCAAAGGCAAAGCACCCATGAACTACAAAAAGAAGTAGCCATCACAGGATCAGCATACACACTGTATCAATTAGCTTGCAGCAGGTTATGTAGCTTTGTCAACGCCAAAAGTGAAGTAAACTACGTATGATCAGGACAGTGCAAATTAGTTGAAAAGCTGTACATTCCTACTAAAGGTTACCTTGACTAATAGTCTTCATTAGGTATACTCACAAGAATCAGGAACTTAAAAAGTCAAAAGGTTTTCTGAATTCAGTGTGGGATATGGAACTGACTGGTTCATTCTAAACAGTTCATTCTAAACAAACTGCAAATGAAGTTTGTTCATTCTATTCTGAACTGTCACAGATATCTCACGTTTCTATTTGACAGAGGTCCTGGAACGCTATCTGGCTTGGGCCTATGATGCAAGAATAACACATTTTCTTGACATCCTGGGGAGAATTTCCAATATACTAGTTAACTGAGAGACTTTTAAGTACCAAAGACCAGCAATTAATGCAGTGCAAACTCTCTAACAAAACAGCTAATACTTCCAGTGAAACTATCTAATGCCCCAAACACACCAACTTTTACCTTGCCTGAAACTGAGATAAACAGCACGTGTCTTTGCTCACAGGGAACTGAGTAATTCTTCATACCCACCTCAGAGACTGGCACCACGGCAATTACATGAATGGGAGTAAAAGAAGCTGTCTGCTCAGGAACACGACTTAACTCCAGCTGAGCTTCCATTAACCTTTATGTAATTTATGAACTTTTTCTATGCTTTTTTCCAACCCTGACACTGGATTTTGCCAACACCTGATATTTCCCATTATGTTATGAGAAGCCCCAGTTATGAAGTTATTTTCCCAAGACTCTCTTACTAGGAACAGCAAGTTCCTAAAATCTTCACAGTTCTGAAGCTTTTTCAGAAAATACAGCAATACTTCTTATAATATAACAATAACTAAGCTTGCACATTGTGAAAATATTCCCATGATAATATAATTACATTATACTTCAATGTACATATAACAGCAATAAAACCAAAAATAAATGTATTGAAGATCCTCTTTTGCAAGCCAATGAAATGTTGGACCATTTCTGATCATTCTTTTATAATACATGACACAAGGCATAGCGTTGTGCCTTTCATGCAATACTGTCATCATGAACAGAAGTCATCAGACTTCTTAAAGGAAGGACATCCCTTATTTAGAAGAAAAATGCAGGGATTCTTCTACAAATCCAACCCTACACTGCTTTTCCAGGGAAAATATCCACAGAGCTGGCATGGTCACCTTTAGTTCCCAGAATTACAGATGTCAGACGCTTGGTTGCTAGTAGGTCTCATTATCATTACTTTGGTTTAAGTAATGCTTATGGGAACATATTCAAACCAGAGTAAGATAACTTAATATGTTCCTCAAAGGAATCACAGTGGATTGTGGAAGAATGTTGAGAAAGAAGCTTTATAATATACAGAACAGACAAGAAAGCTGATGAACAATGAAGATGAAACAAAAAATACAAAAGTCCAAACAGAAACCAAGGTTTCATAAAATGTTCTCCTAAGATTAAAGGGAGATACAATATTTGGTTTCCCTTCTAGCAGTGCACTAAGTTTCACAGACACCTTTTAGGATTGATCTATGTCCTACTTTTACTTAAGAAGTGGAACTGCCCAAAAAGGCTTGCTGGTAACAAAAGAGCCTGTCCAGAGAAACCTTTATACATACATGCATGCATACAAAAATTATGCATTTATAGGTATGCATGTGTGTATGTACTATATGTGTACTATATATGTGCGTATATAAGTATGTATGTGTATATTATATTTATGTTGATGCATTTATAAAGACACATTGTGTATGTATATACCACAATATAGTATGTATACATACATACACCTCCCACACAAAGACAGGGAAGCTGCAGTAGAATTTCTGAAAGTTTTTTCTTCCACTACCACCACTAGTTCATCTTCCCATATAGGCCAGTGATATATTTTTTAAAAGCATAGTACATTAAAACTGTTCTCACAATATGTTTTTTTTTAAAGTATGCATATTTTGCTTGTTACAAGGCTAAATTTGTGTTTCTTAGTTATAAACTTATCTTCATTAGTAGCAAAACAATCGTGAAAATGGATTACATTTAAAACTGAAGTCTGAAGGTGAATAGCTGTATCACACCACATCCTTGAGGCTTAAATCCATAACAGTGAGGAAAAGAACAGTTCCTCACCACTCAGTGAGTTTCTCTCTTGCAACTGTTCAGCCTGCTACGATTAGATTCTTCACAGGTCTGGCAACAACTGCACGAGAAGAGTGATTTTTTTGACCCTCAGTGTTGGACAGTGGGAAGACAGTAACTGCCTGCATGTTCCACAGGTTTATCTACCATGCTCACAAATCCTCTGTTACTTTCAAATGCTGCATAGAACTCACACATTACACAAAACTCATCCCACCATATTACCCACGCCTGTGAACCATTTAATAGGAAAAGGGCTATAAAATTCCACACACAAGTAACATGACAGACAGGAAATGTGTGCAAAGAAGGAAAGACACAAGCCTCTTGACCTGATGTTACGGTGGTTAGAGATACAAGCCTGCTCAAGCTCTTTCAACATTATACTATCAGCCTCACCCACCGCCTTCCCTGCCATCACCAGCATCACAGTCTTTTTCCTCTCATTTTTAATCAAAAGACTACTACTAGAGTATTCATGAAAGCTATCAATTAGCAGGAGATGGTGAAGAGCTTCTTGCCACTTTCTGACTGCAAGCCAAACTGTGAAGAATGAAGTAGCTCACTCCCATCCTTGCTGCCCTCATGCTGCCAACAGCATTCCAAAAAGCAACAAAAAAGGATGCATACCTGCATCCTCTCTGAGTGCCCACTCAGCAACTGAAGAACTTCTTGCTTACGGAACAATCATTTGAAATCATAAATCATTTAAATACACCAGCTGATATATCACTGTCTATATGCAAAGTAGTACAAGCTACATGTGCATAAGAGGAAACAGAAATTGTCACCTATATTCCAAAGGCAAAAGTTAAAAATGCACAGTTTAAGCAAAGGAGTAGAAACCTTTATAACACACATCACTTAGCTGCTATTGCTTCCTGTTCCTACTTAACTTTCTTGCTATCTACCATGTGAATTATATCAGTTTAGACTTAAATTCCCTTAGAAGCCTTTGGTTATGTAACATACACATTTCACACATTGCTTTTTAATATTTGCACCAAAGTCTGAAGAAAATCTTAATGCCAGTTTGTGTACTGAGGAACGTAGGTTCCTCAGCCTATTCACATTGCTTATGTAATCACTCAGCCAGCTAACTGGCTTGTGGTGTCATTTATATTGATCAAATATGTTGCATGGGACATTGGACACAAAGTATCTTCAAAAGCCAACTGAAAATACAGCTGAAATATGGTCATGGACTACCACAGAAGCCATAAGTTTTCACTGTTACTTAAGTAATACTTGCTAATTTTTACTAATTCTTAGCATCTCCAGCAGAACAGCAAAACAATTTGCATGATGCTTTCTAGGATTCTGTACAGAACCTCATTCTGGAAAGCTAAGTATTATCAGTAGGCTTCTAGAAACATATTTGGCATCAGATCAGTATAAAAACACTGCCCAACTGTATTGTAGACTATAAATTACTGTACATAATAATAACTGTTTAAACATACAGATGAGGTATACGCCCATTTGATGAGTACTATGACTATACCAGTAACTTCACAGTGAGGTGAAGAGCAAAACATTTCTTTAATAAAACTGGCACACTGCCATAACAAAGCCAATGGTGTTAGACCAGTCTATCAAAACAACTACAAAAGTAACCATATGGCAATAAAAATTGACATGTATTAACAATAAAAGGAAAAGACGTGCTTTCAGTTAAATATTTCCCTGAGTTCAAAAATGGCACTAGCCAGGACTTCCAAATTAATTTACCTTAAATTTATTATACCTCAATTCAATTTCAAAGCAGTTTTATTGCAAAAATCACCAGGATAGTTGCAGTAAAGAGAAGTGGTTCATCATGCTGAGCACATCTTTCTAAATGTCAAATGCTACATTTCAACAGGAAAATTTATTTGATTCCTAACTGGCCCTTTCATCTTTGATTTGGAAACCATGTAGTAAGTTTTAGATTCATCAAAGCTAATATCAGTCGAGTAATGAAAGGATGTTTTAAACTAAGTAGGCACCACTACATTTGTTCCAGCTCATGTCTGAAGATTTTGTTCCATTTAAATATCTGTCTACTTCAAATCACAAAATATAACTGCTTCTCTTTTGAGGAACATGGAATTCAGTCTCAGCATTACAAATGTTTCCACTGTTTGAACAAGAAAAATAAAAATATTATTTTTGCTGAATTTTCTCTCAAATGCAATTTTCTTTGGAGGCACTTGTTCCTACAATCAACTACTATATTGCTCGTCACTTTGGCTTTGATGTTCTGAACTACAGCAAAAGGTGCAGCCATGCTTCACTTCTTTCATATCAGAAATGTAAAGAAAAACTAAAATGCCCAGAATTCCTGCTAATATATGGTGACCGCTCACATTTTTTGAAGATGTCAATCTAAACAGTGCATCTGAAACAAGGAAGTTTTCAGAATTTCCCTGTAGCCCACTGGATTTATGATCTTTAAAATCCTCTTAGCATGCCATATCGAAGGTGCAAAGGAGGTGACTAGATTTTATTCAGCAGTTTCACATAGCTTTAAGTCCACAGATTTCAATGGCTTTACTCACACTTTCAACCTTTCTATGAATACGACCAACATTAGACCCTTATGCTTTTCACAGAACTAAGAGGGGCTATTCAATTATAATTTAGCTATAAATCTATAGGTCTAATTTTGTTTTGACAAAAATATCCTTATAAAAGTCATATGAAGTTACATATCCTATTGGTAAAATATTCCTGATAAAAATATAATTAAGATGCATTCTAAAATGTCAACTATAGACAGGTCAGGAATAAGCATCTGGTTTTTACTATTGTAAAAACTGAGAGCTCAGAGTTGGATTCCACTGATAGAGTAGGTAAGATGGCTTCACAGGAACTTTAGATGCAAAATGCATGCGAATACTAGACTGGACTAAAGGGAGGATGTGCCTCAGCAGAATGAGGAAGCAGTGTCCTAACCAATAATTTCGGCTCTTTGGGTGGCAAATGTAGAATAAACTGCTTAGACCCACCTAGATAGTCTCAGCCAAATTTATGCCTCAGACAAGACTGTCAATGTTTTTACAACACAAGAGTGAATTTGTAGCTTTGCTAACAGGAACATTTTAAAATACATTGTAATTCATATTTTTAGAACATTTTTTGCAAGAAATTTCAAGGATGTGCAGATTCTGATCCAAAAATGAGTAAACACAATAAATAGTCATAAAGTGTATTATTGAGGACTATTTGAAGTACACTCTACCCTGACAGTTTAAAAAAGGAAAAACAATACATTTCCTATTCATAAAAAACATTTTTTCCCTTGTAAATGGCACTTAAAGTGAAACTAACATGATTGACAAGTACCTCACAAGCAAGCCTTGGCAACACTTAATGCAAGTCCATCTCTTCAGCATTTTAAGCAAAATTCCTTCACAACTGTTTGTCTTTGCAATAACTCCTACAAAGCTCATTAGTGCCAGCCTTGGTTTATCCCCCATGTCGTGCATTTATCCCTGGGATGCATTATCAACATGTGGCACATGTCCTTGACATGCACAGAAGAGTTGCACCGCAGGATAGCAGCATGCATGACAATAGTGTTGACTCTTACTCCTTTATGGTTGCTGGGATGTAACCGAGAAATCTAATAACTGTGACAGTAGGCCTTTAGGTTTTTCCTTGCCTTTCCAGACAGTGAAACTGCACAGACACTAATGAAAGGTTAAATGAATAGGAATAGCTGACAAGAGGTACAATAAAGAAGGGACTTGGTAATCCACAGACACTGAGCAGAGATCTTTGGCTCAAGCAGAGAAAGGACAGCACATCGTCGAGTCACAATATTTAAAACAGCTTGCTATACACAGAGGCTTTTGTGTCTGGGTACATGTCTGGCTTTGGAAGAAAAAAAGATACTGAAAAGAAATTTCAGCATGGGGCACTTTGGCAAATGTCAGGTCACAAAAAGAGAAAAATGTTTTTTATTTGCTGTTACATCTTTGTATGCAACATTAAAAAGCATTGACTAAAAGCACAAATCACAAGTTTCAAAATAATAGATATTTGACAAATACGATAAAGTTGCAAAACTAATTCAGTGTGATTCCAGCTGTCAGCATGATGGGTACATTCAGCTTCATTCACAGCTGATAACAGTTCATAATAAGCTTTGCATACCACCTAAAACTTTCTCCGTAGCTGAAAAATTCTGGCAGGCCTAGCTCCTTACATTTTATATGCAGCAGAACGTAACCAATTGTAATACACTGCAAAGACATAGCTAAACTTCCAGACAGTGCGCTAGACCATGGTGACTTAAAAACTTTTTAGTGGTTAGCTTATGGCATTTTGATTTCCTTTGACTTGTGACTTACAAATCAGCATCATGGACATCTTGGTTTTCAAAATGAAAAAAGAATTGCAATGCCCAGAATGTTTTTAAAACTTCTCTAGCTTTTTATAATTTTCTACAAAAATCTGATTTAAGTACAAAGCACAACATTTTAATCCATGAATTAAAAAAAAAAAAAAAAAAGAAACAGAGTGCTGTAAAGTAACAAATCAGGAACAAATCTGAATAAGCTGAATGTGTTTTGTTTTGTTTTGTTTTGCATAAAGTATTTCAAGAGAGAAGTACTGAACTAGATGCTGCAGATGAAAAGAATTCTCTCTTAAAAACCTTGATTTACCTGGAATAAGAAAAAAGTATTTGCGTATGTATCTGGAGTATAAAATATACATATTTATAACATGTGGTGAGAGTACTATGGAAAGATTCTAAAATGAGAGAATCTCTTTGAACAACCACATTAAATTACAGAACTCCTGAGTGTACTAAGATCCTAATAATCAACAAATAAAGGCTTTTACTAGCATGGCACATAATAAGAGCTACTGTGCAAGAGATAAAGGAGACAAATCTGGTAGTTTATCTCACTGGACTATATCATTTACTTAAATGGTAAATAAGTTTTTCCAAAGTAATGCTTGTAAAAGCTGCCATATAACTATTAAGCAGCAATTATGATCAATGCATTTTTAGAACAAATATGTCAGAATTTAGGTGGGATGAAACTGATACAGAATACAAGGATTAAACAGATGCTTTTTATTAAGCCACGTTAAATGCTATTCCTCTAAATTAAGTACAAATTTCTGGCTAGATTAGGAAGTGATACACATTTCCAAAATGACAGATACACTCTGTCTTTGCATTTTATGGGGAATTTTTGCAGTTCCAGACATTCACTTTTTTTTCCTAACACATACTAATACTGGACATTAAATCAAATTAAAACATTAAATCCAAAGCCCAGTGCAAACCTGCAGAAAGTCAGGACTCTTCCAATAAACAATATTCGGCAAAGAAAAGACTTCAAATTCTAGTGACATTATCCAATGTGCAAAAGGAAAAGGAACACCGTCAGAAACTCACAACTTTGAGAAAAAAAAAAAAAAAAATTTTGCTTTTGTGAAAAATCACATGTTTTATTAATGACTTGTTTTAACGTAATTACTTTTCTGTGGTCATTTCTGTTTTGCCTGAAATTGACAAAATCTGTTGCCAGACTCAAATCCCACTGACATACATGTATATGAAACATAGAAAAATGCCAGCTCAAAGTCTAAGATCTTTGGCTCTGCAAAAGTGTTAGTAGTCAGCCCTCCCTTATTCAGAGTATTTTTGCCCTTTTTCTTAACTGTGGCATATCTAATAAAATCATGAAGCTCCCTCTAGCTCTGCAGAGGAGCTTAACTGACCAATGATCCTTTACCGTTCCATCCCACTTTCAAAAGCAATACTGAGAGAGAGTGAGAGCAGTATTTCCCTTACATAATAAGTGTTCCTGTTTTCATTCAGCAGTGTTTTCAATTCTACAACTTGAAAGGATGTGGATAATATGTAAGGATGTCTGCTATGAAATACAGAAACTTAAATACTGCTTATTATCGTGCAGCGTACTGAAGACCCTCTTAATCATTTCCAACTTACATTTTATTTACTAAATTTTACTTTGAATCTTATATTGTTTGACAAACTAGCCATGTATGTATTGAAACAAACACACACAGACACACACATCCATACAACATCCATACACTACTAAGTGTGAAATAATGCAAAAAGGAATGATAGATAATACCATAGCCCCATGTTAGAATCCAGATTTTAGTTACAGAGTGTTTTAGTTCAAAACCAATTTGTTTGTATACACCGGCTTTTCAGAAAACCAGTAATGCCAGTGGTAATTTGCTGACTGTATTTTCACCTACCATAATATTTACACATACCATTTGTAATGGCTTTTATTGTTTAATCTCCACTGCATTTCAGTATT
Organism: Columba livia; assembly: GCF_036013475.1. NCBI lineage: Eukaryota > Metazoa > Chordata > Aves > Columbiformes > Columbidae > Columba > Columba livia. Next base: position 64,857,123 of record NC_088642.1, read on the forward strand.
GGATACTATGGAATTACAGTTATTTAGCAGGCTATAAATATTGTAGTTGGCATGTGCAATTGATATTTAAAATGTCTTACGACAACTGTAAAAGCCTCATTACAGACTAGCAAATCATTTCTAACAAGCAAGTTCAACTGACAAATACCAAAGCAAACCTGCAGTCTATGCTGCAAGCATGTTTGCTTTATTTAAACTATACACATTTAATGCAGTGTGCAATGGACCATCCATACAGACTATAAATAAGAAAGTGAACTTCCAAAGTAATATGGCTGTTGTGAAGTTTTCTAAAATCAAGCAAAAGAGAGGAAAAAAAAAAAAAAACAAACAATACTGAGTAACAACAGAAAGAATAGCTTACTTTCCCCTCCCCCCTTTATGAGCTAGTGTCCAATTTCTTCTTTTCTGAACAGCTGTATTATCCAACTTAAGTTGCTCTGCTAATTTCAGTCCCACAAGGACTAACTTGGAAGGCAAAAAAGTACTAGAAAAGATCAATTTGCTGGGAAAGATCAAATGAGAAAACTGTGGGGACAGCACCAGGTCAGAGTGTGAAGAACTAAGCAGACCTGTTCTTCATTAACTTAAGCTCCCTTGGGACGTCACACACTACCTGTCCATGGGCTTATTGAACCGCCTAACCCTCGTCTCTGTACCATTCTTCTGGGCCCAAGTGAATCATATCCTGCTGCTGACAAGTTAGCAGGGGACTGCGGCTGCAACATGAAAGTACTTTTCTTTCTTGTCTAAATCAGGCAGATTTTTGAAAAGACGACGCAGCACTGACTCGTGACATGGCAAGATGAAATGAGAGGTCTGGGCTGGTCTTCGAGCTGTGCAGATAAAAGTAATCAAATGACACTCCTGGAATGCAAATTGGCATTCTTGACTGCAGCAATTGCACAACCATGAAACATCTCTGACAGCAAGCAAGATTAGGACAAAATGTTATGTAAAGCACTGAACTCAAAAACTCACTAGAAAATTCAAACCGTAACACTTACATTTTAATATAGTAATAGTCATCTCTGCTTTTGTCTGTTCCTTTACTTTGTTTAATGTAATTGCATACCCGTTTTTCACAAACACCTCAATAAAAAAATGCAATGTGATTAAAGACACAGATCTGCTCAGTGCTTTCCCCTAAAATGTCACAGTGTTGTATTTTTGCAAAATAATGTATCAAGACAGGGTTTTTCTGTTATGTGTGGAAGATGTGTGCTTAAGGAACATTTTCACAATCACGAGTCTTAAAAGGACTTTCAAAATTTCCCTAATAACAGATTACTTTATAATTTACATTTAGATTGTCCTGCACCTGGATCGGGTAAAGACGGATCATTTGAAATATTTAGTGAGTAAATTTTAAAATTCATGTGCTTCAGGAATTTAAAGCAGAACATACATACAGCTAGATGGTTCATTAATACTGGACAGCTTAAAATGAAACTACAGTGTATCACACAGCTCATATGCCCCATTAAATTTCAGATTAAAAATTCCTACAATTTTTAATGGCAAGGAAAGTTCCACATACTTTTACAGGAACTTGGTATTCTTGTGCAGATCTGCTGATCAGGCTTATTAAATATTACTGTGTGAAATGAACTCAGTAATTAAACTGTGAACATTTGTACTCTGAAACTATGACAAAAATGCTACCCCATTTTAAAATTTGTATATGGAGATGGGCTATAATACAGAGGGGAAATGGAAGATAATGAGAAATAAAAGCCCACTTCCACTAAAAAATATTTCAATGACTGCTATGCACGGCTAACACAGAGGTTAAGATATATGTAATATCCTGCTTTGATTTCTTACTTTAAAATAGCTTCCAACCATATTAACTGTCGGCCAGACACGCACATAAAAAAGACACTCGTTGCCACTTTAATCCTGGGTACACCAGATTATTACATGATGTCTTTTGTGCATCAATTTTACAACAGCTTGACTCTAGGGTAAATGGGAACCATCATAAATCGCATGCTGCTTTCAAAACCACTTTAATTTCTGTCAGCGTTACTGTAACCACAGTCCTGGGCGCATGCTGCTTTTTCCCCCTCCTTTTTTTTTTTTTGAATTTTTTTTTATTGTTGCCTACATTTGACAGTTGCATCTCCTGCACTCCAATTGCGGCTTTGATCACTGAAACAAGACATGTCATGTTAGGGAGCGAAGGGAAAAATACAAACCCTCCATCTCAAGCTCTCCATTCAGACACACACTGTATGTATAGTTTGAGTGCTGTATATACATATACGTGTATATGCATATACATATATACACGTTTGTGTTTGTGTGTGTGCGTGCACATATGTATGTTCAAGGCACACAAGACAGATACATAACATCCCTGGAGTGAGGTGAAAAGAGCTGACTGAAAGCAAGGCAGTAGTCAAACATCAACTGAAAATATACTACTTTATCGAATATGGCCCGATCACTATTCATCACTAACTGAGGTCAGTCTACTTTTTAATACGAACAGTTATCACTATGCATGATAAGTTTACTCATGGCTCTAAACGTGTTTGCTCTTCACAGCTGTTTAACCTATCCTCACATCACAACCCAGAAAAACGGACTTCAGTCAAATGAGGTCCTCAGTCATTTTTAATTTTTAAATTAAAAGGTCATGAAAGCCCAAACCCTGCTTTGCAAAACCCATGCTGGTACAGGAGACGTGCATTTCCATAGCACATGAAGTAAGTAGCAAAAACTTGCTTCAAGTTGCCTTTTTGGAGCTCCCCATCCCTTTTACAGTTAGGGCATCAGCATAACTCTGCAAGTTCTGCTAACAATCGCTGATTGGAGAGGTGCAAACTGCAAGCACATGCACAACAAAAAGAAACGAGTTACGGAGGGAAGGTGGATTTACACTTCTGTCTCCTTGCCTCAGGCGTTGTTTTACACGCAAACACACAGTTCCTTCCCCCGCTCTCAAAGGTTACCTTTACATTGCGTGCAAACTTAACTCATTTCCGAGCAGAAGGTGGTATCCAAAAAAGATCAGACCACCGTATGTCCGACTGCACCCCATTCCACCTTCGCTCTCCTTCCCTCCATATGCACACTTTTTTTACACTAACCCCTCATCTTTCGTGGAGGGGAGGAGGCGGTAAAATGTGGCCATCCCATTTCAACCCCCCAAACTCGCTTAAAGTTTAGCACAGCCTCTTAGTCATTTTTCCCCCAATCCACGCAGCACAGGGCTGATTTATTTATTTATTATTATCCTCCTCCTTCGCATTGCCCGGCTGCTTGTTTATTTGAAGGCTTAAACACACCGCATAGCGAGCAGGGCTGCTTGTGTTACTGCACGATTTATTAATGAAATTAAACCAAAGTAAAGGCTAGAATGAAAACGAAAGGCTGCTGGAAACTTCTTACCATCTCTGCATGCTGGTTGTCAAGTGCACCCCCTGTCTCTCGATCTCCTCTCAGCGGCAGTGCCTGCACCCTTCCTTTTGCCTCTGGGCTCTCAGCGCCTCTCTCTCTTTCCCCCTCTCTCCCCGTCTCTCTTTCTCCCCCCCGCTCCCCCCCGCCCCTTCCTCCTCACTCTCTCTCACCCTCACACCTTCAGGTGATTTGAACTAAAAAGAAAAGATATTTAAAACCAAAAAATATATGCCTTCCTCTTCCCCCCCCCCCCCCCCCCCAATAAAAAAGGCAGCGGCAGTAGCGAGAGTCTCTCCCTCCGCCCTCTCTGACTCTTCCAAAACTTCAGTCCCCAAAGTTCAGCCCGAGCAGCAGAGAGAAAGAAAAAGCTTTCAGCCGAGAGCTAGAAGTGATGGGAGGAGGGACCCAGGTTCGGGTCAGAGCCTCCACAGGTTGGTTTGTTGTTGTTGGGTTGTTGGGAAGGGGAAGGGGAGGCGGCGGGGGAGCCTGCGAGCGGGTCTGCGAGGGCAGCGCTGCTTCCCGCGACACCACGCTGAAAGGGCGGCAGACCGGCGGGCAGAGGGAAGGGGAAAGAGTAGCTTGGGGGGCGAAAAATATCCCCTCCGCCTTGTCCCCCACCCCCTCCAAACTTTCTGTGCCTGGCGGGGGCTGCGGCAGAGGCCGCCCGCGCCCAGCTGTCAAAAACGCCCAGCGGCCGCCGCCAACTTTGCGGTGAGGCCAGCCGGCGGGGCTGCCGCCCCTCTCTGCCTCCCTCTTCCCGCTTTCCCCTTCCCGCTCCTCTGCCCGGTTCCTCCGCGCAGCGGCTGCAGCCTCTCCCGCTGCTTCTCCTCTTATCAGCTCCTGCGCCGCCCGAGCGGGCGAGCGAGCAGAGCGACAAGGAGAGAGGTGGAAGGAGGGCTGGGAGAGGGGAGAGAACGGCGGAAAATGAAGCGTAGCCCAGAAGAGGGGGTAAGGAGCCGGAGCGGGAGAGGGGAGAGCGTTAGAAGGGTAGCGAAAAGTTAGGCAGATGGAAAGTTTTCGCTTGTGATGCCGGTTTCCCGCTTCCCACCCATTGCTCCATCAGCTCCCGGGGCTCTGCGGCGGCGGCTGCTGCTCGATGTGGGGATCTGAAGAAATTTTAGTGAAAGGGTGTTGTGTGTTTTTTTTTTTTGCTGTTGCGGGGGGGAAGGGAGGCGGGAGGAGGTGAGCCGTCACGGTTGTACGTTTGCAGGGAACAGACAAGAGTCACATCTGTGTGTGACACGGAGCCAAGCCGAGCGAAGGCCGGGAGGCGCAGGCGCTGCGGCCCTGGGCGCGCAGGCACACAACGGCCGCCGCGCGCCCTGCGGGAGAGCGCGGGGCGGGGGCCGGGAGCGGGGGCGGCTCCGCGCCCTCCCGCGGCCGCACACGCACCGCCCGCCCCGGGCTCGGCCTGCCGGCGGGAAGGCGGGGCCGTTCGCTCCCGTTCCGCGCCGGCGACCTTTCTGTCCGGCCCGCGCCTCGGCGGGAGAAGCGCTGCGGGCCGTCAGCACCCTCTTGGCGCCCTTCGCCTGCGGAATCTTCCCCGACCCCCGTTTGTAGGCGACGGGAGGGTGTCCCCCGGTCGCGGCGTTGGGAGGGCGGTGGGGACTTAATGCGTCGCGGGGGCTGCTTGTCAAAGAGAAGACGACAGAAGGCCTGTCGCACTTTATTTACAGGTACCGATGGCCGAGCCTATCTGGCCATCCTGCCCGTGAAGATGCTGAGGTCACCAGTGCTGCCAAAGCCCACTCCCTTCCTCAGGCCCTGTATTCATGCGAGGGCAGGACAGGATCTTTAATAAGTGAACATTAGCAGAACTTTCCAGGTGATGTGAAATATAAATACAAGGACATTTTGCCTCCTGCCACCTTTTGGTGTGACTGCACACCTTGATGACACAGCAGGTACTTAGAAGAATTTAGAGGTGATGTGTCAAGTATGTGAGATAGGGAGCTGCTTTGCACTTATTTTTCCTGCATCTACTATGGGCTAAAATCGGAGGTAACTGTTAATGTAATGAACAGCATGTCCTTGTGAATTACAAGGTTTCCAGGCTTTTTACCAGGTTTTGACATCTTTGTTATTTGTGCATTTCCTATGCCCGTCAGAAGAGGGAAGGGTAAATGATCTATATTAGTATCGAAACCAGGTTTTCACAAAAGCTGATTGGATACATCTCAACATTATCTGTGTTTCTGTGGAAATTTCATTCTGTTTTCTGGGTATTTGTTGGATAACTTGATTAGGCATTATACATACCAGCTTATGGACAGGATTTGCAGTGTCCACAGTTTGTCAGGATTAGTTTCAATCCTTGAGCTGTAGAGAGTATGTTTCATGCTCAGACAATGATTCAAAAGGATTTTGCACTTTTTAGGATTTTTCTTTTTTCAATGCAAACACCATGACCAACAAAGATTTTGTGTAATTTTTCATCATTCTAAAACATTCACGGGACTAATTAAGCCATGATTTGATGCGCTTTCTGTCAAAGGGGAGAGATAAGAAAAACCTGGTTAATTATTTCAGAGTCACGTTTTATCGTACATAAAAATGCATTTGCCCTTTTGAACCAGTGAAGGGCCAAGAAGTTGCCAAAAAATTGTGTTCACACAGCCCCCTAGTGGTTAAAGCCTTGACAAGGTCACGTCCGTGTCTCCTCACATGAAGGAGGGAGGGTCCAAGCCAGCTTGATGCAGCTTTAAAATAAAGTTCTGCAACCTCGGCTCACAAGGGCATGGTCACCTGCTAGAATAAAGATATGCCATGCTCATTACAAGGCTAATCTTTACTATGCGGTTTCACAGAAGTGAATCAAAGTCTATAAACAGTTTTGTGCAAGAAAAGGCTTATAGTAAGTAAACAGCCATTCGACTAAATTTAAACCCAGTTTTCCTTATGACTTCGGAAAAGTGAGATTTTTCTTCATTGGGGCTAGGCATCTGGAGGAGATATTCCTATAGACACTAAACCAGTAGATTACAGTGATAATAACCTGTATCACACACCCTGTTGTATCATTTCAAGCAGAGAACCTATTCAGTGTAACAATCATTAATAACTGCCAGTTACTTTATTTTTAAAGACTAAGAAATTTTGTATTAAAATTAATAATGCTTCATGGAGTCATGCCTTTGTTACCTTTCTTGATATTCAGCTTTTTTAAACCTCCTTTTTTTTCTTCTTCTGCCTGTCAATAAGCCAGTGGCTTTTGTATTGACAGTATATTACAGCCTCTTGAAAGCTGCTGAGGAGGTAAAATAGCTGGAGGCAAGCTGGCTGTTGGGAGTTCTGATTCTTGGGTTGACAGTATGGGATTACAGGATAAACATTGTGGAATAAGACATTTCTGCTCAAAGGATCAGCAGCAACATAGCTAACTGGTGACATTTGAATATACATCATCATTAGACATCAGACTGAACAAGCTCCAAGCTATTCAAAAATTTTACATCTTTCAGAATCACACTTTCAGTCACATATACAATAATGTTTTGAATTTGCATGGAGTTCTCGCTTTCAAATTTGCCTACTATGTGGTATATTCTGAGATAATCCTAAAAAGACAGGGCCCTTGTTAAAATACCTGAACAGTGTCTTTTTTTTTCTTGAGATTGCTGTGATGACTGTCATATCAGTACACATCATAGATACTGCAGGAAATTACGTCTTTACTTTTAGTTCAATGAAAACCTCAAAAGACAGAATACAGACCTAAAGTGTGTCACAGGACTGTTTTAATGACTTCCAAAGTACATAATTATCTTAAATTTTGGAGATTGTATGTACAGTTTCAGAGAGTAGGAGCAAAACCTAAACTTTTCCTTGCTTTTTAGACTAATGATATTTGTTTAGTGAAGAGAGCAGTGTCTCTAACAATTTCAGCCTCATCAACAGGAATATCTGTTCTATACAGCAAGTACTTTCTCACTGTAGTTTTTGGTCAAAACCAATTATAACCACTGTAAAGAATTAGTAGTACTCATTGGTCTGAGATTAATTAGCATGAGCAAAGTTAGTTAGAAAAGTATTTTTCTTCACTTTTATTTTGATTTTCCACTTTGAAGCACTGAGATGTTGCAAGTCTGAGATAGAGTTTGAGTAGGAACTGCAACTTGAAAGAAATGGAAGTATAAGTCATTTAAATTGTGATGTTTCCAGATTGTGGTAGTTCTCTGCTGTCTTGATCTTCCTTCTCATGAAATAAATGTATGATTTACTTGAATTTTCTTCCCATTTTGCAAACCTGGAGGTGCAGTTCAGAGGATGTGCCCAACCAACAAAGCAGAGGCAGGACATAAGGCACTAGTAGCCTAGAAGGGACTACAGCAATGTATCAGACTGAAATCCTCCATATTTTGATGGGTGACAAAGTGAGAAAGGACACCTCTAGACAGTAGTATAATTGAAAGGTATATGAAAAAAACAGTTTACCAGTAGGAAGAATCTCCAACAGAGAAATTATGCCCAGTCTGAAATATAAAACCTGTTTTGTGTAATTCACAACCAGTAAGGGGGAAAGAATCCAATTAATGATAAAAATAATCATCAACATTTTAGATCAATACCATTATGAAATCCTTACATGGTCATTCACTTTATTCAGAAATATGTAAGTAGCATCCATATGCATACTGAACATTTATATTAAGTTCCTATGCTACAATAGGTAAGATGGCCTGTAGCTTGACTTACATAAAAGACAGGCTCCTACTTCCTATTAGAGATTTCTTCCTTTTTTATTTTTTTTTCCTCTTTTTAAACATTTTTGAGTTTTATGCCAGTTGATCTGTCAGAGTCTGACATTTCAGGAGAACTTCAGCTGTTTTCAGTGATCTAATTAGGAAAGAATATCTGTGCTTTTGTTATTATAGAATCACAAAATCATAGAATACCAGGTTGGAAGGGACCTCGAGGATCATCTGATCCAACCTTTCTTGGCAAAGGCACAGTCTAAACAAGGTGGCCCAGCACCCTGTCCAGCTGAATCCTAAAAGGGTCCAGTGTTGTGGAATCCACCACTTCCCTGGGGAGATTATTCCGATGACTGATTGTTCTCAGTGGGAGAAATTTCCATCTTGTGTCCAACTGAAATCTCCCCTGGAGTAACTTGTACCCACCAACCCTTGTATTTCCCATGTGACTTCTTGTGAAAAGGGAGCCTCTGTCTTCTCTGTAGCCACCCTTTAAATACTGGAACATGTTGATGAGGTCTTCCTTAAGCCTTCTTTTCTCAAGGCTGAACAAGCCCAGTTCTCTCAGCCTTTCCTCCTATGACAGGCTTCCCAGTCCTTTGATCATCTTTGTGGCCTTTCCCTGGACCCACTCCAGCCTGTCCACATGTTTTTTGCATAGCAGAGACCAAAACTGAACACAGTATTTCAGGTGTGGCCTGACAACCACTGAGTAGAGTGGGATAATGACTTCTTCATGTCTGCTGGTGATGCCCTTGTTGATGCAGCCCAGCATCCTGTTGACTTTCTTTGCCACAGCAGCACACTTGTATAGAGCTTGTTGTCCACCAGGACCCCCAGGTCTCTTTCCACGGAGCTGCTCCCCAGCCTGGTACATACCACCCTGTGCTACACTCCTAGATTATGTTTTCCCAGGTGGAAGACTGTACATTTATATTTGTTGAACTCCATAAGATTCTTGTTGGCCAATGCTTACAAAAAAGAGTCTGATACTTCCCCTGGCAAACTATAATTTCCTGGTATTTTAGAGGAAGAGTTTGAAATTTTACATGATGTAAGCAGGGTATCAAGGATACTGCTTCTGAAGGAGTTCACCTGAACTTAGCTACGGACTACAGAGGCCTGAGCCAGGAGGTAAAAAACAAGTGACCAACTAAACATGTTGTTTAAAGTGAGTTGCTTGGGATTATACAGGATCTCAGAGACTGATAGAATGTAGTTCTCCAGGGTGGGATTTAACTGCTTCATCTGCTTTAACCATACATCTGTCTTTCTCTTCCTGTCTCATTCATCACATACCTTAAAACTTCAGCAGAAGATTAAGCGGGAGTCTGAAGAAGGAAGCTTCATTTCTTATACAGACACTCATTTTCATTTAGAGGACATCACTCATTCTGTGTACTTGATACAGACAGACCTTGCAGGGAGAAAACAGTACATGATCATATAATTTCAGACACTCTGTACTCATCACATGAAAGAGCTGAATTAATGTTGTGTAGACACTTGTAATGACAACATTTCTTAACTTCTGAACATATAACTTTCTAACCCCTGTTAACCAGCTGACAACATTCACTATAAGGTTCATGAAAGTATGTCAGATAATAATACAGATACTTTAGTGTTCTGAATCAAAAAGCATTTTTGTCATTCAGGAAGTTAATTTAAGAACAGGTAATTATGTCTCCTTTGCCTCATTTTGCACGAAAATGCTGAAGGTGATTTGAAGTCTTTCCAGCACTTAAGTATTGCTAGATTCTCCTAGTCATAGTTGTGGGGTTTTAAGATGAGAAAAGATTGTCTGCAGCATATCCATCGCTTTTGTGCGATACCGTCTGTACCCAATCTTTTCTAACACTCTATTAGAGAGTGGTACCACACAGTTTGATTTATCCTGGACTTTCGCAAATGCATTAGCAGATGTTCTTAAAGACAAATGTGCTTCCAGTACTTTATGACCTCAGATGGAAGAATATATATTAAAAGCTATAGATACAGATGTTACTTTGTAGTTCTACAACAGCTTTTGCAAGGGACATGGGAAAGTTTTAAACATGAGCAAAGAAACAAAACTGTTCAACCCACTTTAGAGATGAAGGGAATAAGGTCCTGTAAGTTTCAGCAACTTTCTTAAAGTAGTAAAGAAAGTAAAAATACATATTTGCTCGTTCTATGGTTATCCTTTCTCCACTAAGAATACACACATTTCTTTTAAGAGCTCTCTAGATTGAAGTTTCTTCTTTCTCTGTTGTCACTTCCAATCTCTGTCCATCAAAATTGTTTTCTATAGCTTAGTAATTGCTAGTCAGAGACCACACGTAGTGTTCTATACGCATTCTGGAATATGTCTCAGCTTATCTCATATAACACTTGAGGGTATTTTTCCCAAGTGAATCTCAATGTTTTCCAGTTCTCTTAGTGTTTTACCATTTGTTTTCCTTATATTACTCCAGTAAAAAGTGATTGCCTTGGAGAGTTCATTGTAAGCATGATGGGAACGTCTCTTTTTTTTTTCTTACTCAGTTTAACTGCTTTAGTCTTGAACTGTAATTGTTGATGGGATTTTACCTCTTTTATCCTGATATCTTGCAATGAGCATTTGTGCACTTATCTTGCTTTCATAAATGAGTTTTAACAAATAAAATGCCTCAGTCACAGCTGAAAGTTATTGGTGGCTCAGTATCTTAAAAGCAACAAAAATGTCAGATGTAATATTTCAGGGGAAATAACAAAATCTGTCATGTCCAGTCTTGTAAGATTACTGCTAAGATTTCCCTACTTTTAGCAGAACATTTTTTCTGCTATTTACACCTTGTTAAGTGGAGACTTAAAATGGTTGTGACTAAGCTGAATACAGTGCAGAACATTAAAGCAGTGACATAACCATGATTCCTTTTGCGTTATAACTTCTGTATTCCTTTTTTATTTCTTTTATAATTGCTTCAGATGTTAAAATTCAATTTGATCTTTATGTCAAGAGAAAAAAAAGGCAGAATAATTGACAGCTTGATCCTTGCCTTCTTTCCAAAGGCCAACTTTTAGATTTTGAACTGTCCTAGCAGAGGATTCAGCTACTTTAACACCACTTAATAGGTCTTGTTTGAACTTCAGCTTGGTTCTAAGCCTCACATCCAAAGATCTAGTCAGAATGCTGGGTACTCTCACTGCTCCTTAGTACAAATACTTTGTTGAGGACATCTACTAGACTTCTTTTCTTTCGCACATTGTGACCAGGTGCAATTGCAAAAAAGGTGGTGTAGACTTTGCTACAGGCATTGCATAAAATCTGAGGAGCTTGGAGAAACTGGGAAATTAAAATATTTTGTCCAAAAACAACTTTCCTTTTTAAAGTGCTTGTTCATCCCTGCCATTCTGTCACTGGATCATAAGCCAAATACCGTTTGGAATTGACAGTGCTATGCAAATAGAACTCTGAATTTCATATCTATCCTTTAGCTGCCCCACTTTCAGTTAGTTTGATTTTACATCCAAAGGGTTGGTCTTGGACCTTGGACCAGACTCTCCAAGTTTTTGGATGTTGTATTTTCTGAATTACTAAATTGACCTCACCTATATACATATATTTTTATATATATGAAGGGAATAAAAGGAATTTATTCCATATGTGCATGGATGGACAATGAGAACAAGATGAATAGCATACTGTTGACTAAATGGTTATTTTTAAAACCTCAAAATGTTTTAGAGTCAATTCAAAATTAAAATGTGGATCTTTCAGCATTTGTAACTCTTCTAGTTCATGAGTTTCAACTGTGCAGGGCAGGAGAGTCTTTCAAGGATAGAAAAATATCGCTCTCTGCTATGAAAGTTAAATTACAAAATGTTTAGAGAAACTTTCTGTAATCAACGCTACCAGCACTGTCACTGAATACCTGTCTCAGAGCAGAGCCAGATGTGAGGAGGTCGAAGCAATGGCTCTAAAGAGGTGACAAAGGGGGTTATCATTTGAACAGCTGCAACTCTTCTTTGTGAAATACTCTCCCATAAAGGCTGAGTGAATTCCATATTATCTGAATATGGAATTGAATCTGTAGCAACTGAGATTCTCTTTGTAAAATTGTGCTGTATATTGTAAACATTTTAATTTGACCCTCTATTTCTGATTTCTTTGGGCATCTGAAAGGCTTATACCCTTTGCTTTATGGCTCAATGCAAACAGATACTCTGTGTACGAGCAAAAGACTTACTGTTGTTTGATACACATATGTAAAAAAAGTTGGTAGCAGTCTGATTGCCTCTGTGATACAGACACCATAATTTTAAATGTTCTAGTACTTAGAAGCATCAAAACAATTATAATAGTTGCTTAAAAAAAATAGAAGCGTTATAATAAACCTGCCCGTGTGGTCCCACTCTCCACCCTCAGCTTGATCTAGTAAACAGCTTTAAAACCTATGCCAGTCCAAGGTGGCAATATTGTTCCACAGATTACTGTGATGAGGTCAGTTTTCTTCTGCCTGACCTGTTACTGCCTGTTAATGGGTATTGCACTGGTAGCGAACTAAATGTGGGACTACTAAAGAAGAAATGTTGTAAGCTGTGAGATATGATAACCATGATAACTGCTGCGATGTCAAGATCTCAGCAGCAGTTATTTGACATCTTCAGTTCAGTGACATGACTAGCAAATAAAATATTTGAACTTAAAATATCAGCTTTTCTACTCCATAGTCTGTAACTGACTAGTCACAGAATTAGCTGAATCTTCTGATACACATGCCTAGTGGCTACAGTCTTGTAGCTTTATTGTCAGTGCCTCCCATAATATTATTGCTATTTCCTGTTTCAGTCTTTAATAATATAGGATAGGTTAGGGTTTCAATATGTTTTCTTCTATTTTTTTTTTTCCTGAAAGTTTAAAGAATGATTGAAATATAGTCCAGGTCACATTTTTAAAAGGAAGCTGGATAGTTACTGTTTGCATTCTTCTAACTCATTTCACATATTTCTCTTAAAAGACAAAAAGTACTTCCTTGTAACTTCTTAATTAACCATCTTCATGTTCTTATTCTTTTACAGACTAAACACACACACACACGTGCACATGTACATATGTTGCTTAGTGCTTTGTAAGAGATGTTGATAGAATTCAAATAATTGATTAAAAATTTGAGCTAAAATAAATTCTGTACATTAAAGGAAGGATGATCTCTACTTTAAGTGCCACACTTATGCGGAGGAAAGACACAGACATCTGGTCCTCCATGTATAGTTTTAGTAGGAAGCATTTATTCAAGAAATCTGTTGTAGAAGCATACCAATGGATATCTTTTTCCAGACTCCAAAGGAAAATGCTATTCATTGGGCGTGCAACTAGCAGAGAATACTTGATTTTGTAACAGAGAGGCATCAAAACAAATACATAATGAGCTACTTGTAGCTCGTCTAGTATTTCACTCTCTACTTGCCTTATTAAAAAAAGTGTTACCTCCAGCCTTTAAAATACTTAATGGTATTATTAGAAAGGCTAGGCCAATACTTTATGTTCAAAATTTAATCACCAACACCAGGAAAAATAAATCTGTTGATATAAAGTAGCAACAGGTTACTGGCATTGTGCCTTTCAGATGAAAAGCAGGTATTGTGACAGTAAGCAGAAGACACAAGCCATTCAGCATCACCACTGTATATGCCAAACAGGGATATGTTACTTCATTTTAAACTGCACTGTGCAGTGTGTATGTCACTCTGAATTCATGGAATTGCAGAGTTTTGGATCTGGATGAAATCTCAAGACTTCTAATCTGTTTTGAGACAAGATAAATATGTGTAGAACATCTTTAAGAGATGTTAGTCCAGAATTTTCTAAAAATCCAACTATCTGTAAGTGGCTTACTCCAGTACTTCACCGTCTATAATGTTAGATTTTCCTGATAGCTAAGGAAAAGATTTTTTCCCTATAAAGAAACTGATACCATGTTGCCATATCCTAGACAGACTTCATAGCAGACTTTTGAACACTGGAAGAACTTTATCAGGTTCTTGTCAGACTTCTGTCTCCCTCATAGAACAGAAAATGCCTTTTCCTTGAAGCATTCTTCACAGGTTGTATTTCTGAAAATTACTAGCACTCTTCTTGTTTTTCCCTAAGTACTACTCAACTTACCATAAATGTCAGCAAGTTCACTGGACTGATTTGCAAATAGTTCTCTAACTGAAGCTTCATATGATCCATAGACAATAGAGTAATTACCTCATATATATTTTTATACAGTGTTCTTGGTAATATAGCTCAAAATGGCATTTGCCTTTTAATATCATACTGAACTAGTCAGTGTATGTTCCACTCTAACTTCATCTCACCATCCGTATTACTGTGATACACAGTATCCAAGATGCTAGTCTTTTTTTTATTTAATTTTTACCTTACTCTGTATTGTTCTTTAACAGTTACTTTTAAACAATCCACTCTGATCTGCTTTCAGTTTATCAAAACCTTATAAAATATGCTTTACTCTTCCACCAAAGTTGTTACCAAAATTATGGCCAACATTATAATTGTCAAATTTCCTCTGTTCCAATAAGCCATGCTGTGTGTTTCAAGACACAGCTGAGCCAAGTAGTTGTGACTCTGCTTATCCAAAGATTGCCAGCTCAGTTACAAAACAGTACAGATGTTATCATTAGGACGGAAACCAAGCTACTAAATGGTGTTACATTACTTTTGAAACCATTGTAGATAGCCTGGTAGCTCTGTGCAGAATAGCTTGTATCCTGAAAAACTTATTCATTCAGGTTTAACTACAGCTTTGCAAACACAGCACAATGGAGTTACATTGACAAGGCAGTGAAGGCTTGTGCATTTTTCTCTGAAAACTACCTTCTAAGAGTTACCCAGTATAACAATTTTTGAGGGTGCTAAGTTCTGGTTGCCTTGACATAGACCTGTGCATTCACTTAACATTAGTAGAAATACTTCCCATTAGTAAAAACTAGATCTTCCATTATAAAAATATTCGCAAGTTTGAAAAATTAATTTCAGATTTCTTGGTATCTCATGCACAGGTCCCTTCTTTGTAAAATCACCCTAAGGACACCAACAGGTCAGCATTTTCCTGCTGTGCATCTTCAGAGATTCTTGGATGAAAGACATTATACAGGCATGAGCATAGCTCTCTGTTTGGTCAAGTATACAAAGCAGGGAATCAAATTCAAGTCTTTTGCACTGTCTTGCAGACTGCTAACCACAGTAAAGATATTTGGCTGGCCCAGAACTAACATGTGATACTTAAGTCATATCCAGACTGGGGATTTCTTGAATCACTGTATTCTCAGTAAGCAATAACTTTTGGACTGAGGGCAGGATGATTGTTTTGTCTTCTTGTAAATCTTTTCAGATACTACTTGTGGTTGAAGTTTGAAATAAGATATATCTCCAATGTGAGAGATGCATCTAAATGCATCTCATATCACAGCCAAAATTATAAAATTATGAAGCTTATAGGACTGTCTGTTCAGAGTACAAAAGTATTTCTTTGCAGAAATGTTTTTATGTAAGCAACAAGAATCAAGTCAAACAGCAGAATTAGATAGCTTTCAGATAAAGGCTGCCCAAAGACATGTAGCACTTGCAAAGCTGCAAAGCTTACAGGTATATTAGAAGAAATTAATTTGTCTCAAGCAGACAGTACTAGGCGTCTGAATTTGACTTTAGAAATTATTCAGCATTTGAAATTGGTTACAGTATTCTTTATCAGTACAGAGCCTCAAGAATAAAAGCTTTCAAGCCATGCAGGAAACACAAACTTACTCCACACAATATAAAGTTTGGATCTGTGAATTAAATCTGATAGGTAGGTTGAGAGTATTCAATAATTTGACCCTATGTTTTAATGCAGAACTTAGGCACCATTTAACAGGGAATGGGTATACTTCATCCCCTCTTTGTGTTAATGTTCATGTGACTTGTGAACTTCTTCAATCATTTGTCACTAAAATCAGTTCTACTGGCAGTCAGGTTTCCATGCAGAGAGCTAGGAAGGAAAATAATTATGATTAAAGAGACGTACAGCCACTATTACTGACCCTGAATAGTTTATTTTGGACACCCTAGGTTATGGTGCTTTTTTTCCCCACTTTTGGGTAAAAGCTTGGGTGTGTGCTTGAAAAAACATGTCTCCAAAAAGGGTGGAGAATATCCATTTGTTATCTGATTCTGTCTGCTGTTTAGAAAGTGTAGTGTATTTATCTGAGATAAACAGCAAGATTGACAACAACATTGCTGTTATTGTTGTTCTTTTTATTATTTAAGACAAATAGATATATTTACAGACATATGGCTCTTTTAGTATAAGGGGCCACAGTCAAGGGAGTCAAATTCAGACTAAGTCCTGTTGAATTTTTTTAAAAGGAATTTCAAACTTTACGTATTTCTTTATGTTATTTTTCTTGCTATATTAAAATAAATTCAGTCTTTGCTTTTCCTTATTAACATTGATAGAAGGGCAAATAATTGAAAGTAGATCATAGTTGAAATTCTGTTGAATGCATGATGAACAAAAGTAACTGCTTTTAGTTCTCTTAGAAAGAGCTAGTAGTCCATTTCAGGAAGTAGTTAACTACTTTTCAAACACTTCAGGTAAGTTTATGTCGATATTGTCTAAGAATGCAGTTTACATATCACTAGCAGATCATCCATACAAAAAGTATATTGATGTTTAACTATAAGCAAGTAGTTTGAAGAACACCTGTTCACACCAGTCATTCAGTCCTCAGTACTTAGTAACACTGGCAGCTGTACTTTTAGACCTGACTCTGGAACTTAGTTTCATCCTACTGCAGAATTTCTGTGAGTACTCAGAAATGCTCAGAATTGCCTGTCCCAATGTATTTTGCCTTCAATACTGATCTAATGCTTTCAAGTGAGTTATTTAACTAAATGCTTACCCTCCTTGTTCTAGGTCTGCCATTGTCTCATGCTATCATTGGCTTCTGCTTCTCCAGTCACCATAAACAGTTTTATTCTCAAACTTCCTCCACTTCATTGTCTGCTCTCCATGTTAGATAATCTTCATAGGCTGGTAACACTCAGCACAATTCCTCTTTTAACCCTCAAGCCCCTTATCTTTTATTCTTTCCTCTTCCATCCTGGGAGAGCATTTCTTCCATGAATTAAAAATAAGGAAAAAGATGAAGTATTGAGATGAAAAAAAACAAAAAAATGACATGGAAGTATATAAACTACTACACTAGGTTTCCACATAGAATAATCTATATAACATATGTTACATGAGTAAATATACTTCTTACTTTGGAGTTCCTTTTAGTGGTAGCAAGCATGTCTTCCAGATCTCATCAGGTTTAACATATATTATAAATTCTTTGTATCAACAAAATAAATTTTCAAGATTGTACTTATTTTTACACGTTAACAAATAGGCTATTCATAGCCAGAGGTACATACCAAATGTGCAAATGCTAGACGCAGTTACTCTAGAGAAAGGATGTCTCATGGGGCACCCTAGGGATTCTTGGGAAAACGGAGTTCAGTTTTGGTTTCCTTCTTGTTCTTCTTGTGTGACCTCGGCCAAGTTACAGACACGTTGTGGTTCAGTTCCTACTGTGTAAAATGAGTGTTTTAAGAAGTTTCCAACATACAGGAGAGATGTACACTCAGCTAAAGCTGGAGATAAAGACTATGGTCATTAAGGAACTCCACCGAAACAGTGCAGCTTTTGCTAAAAAAAGGGCATTTTTTCATCCATACAGGAGATCAAGCTTTCTTGGCACTGTAGAATTCTGTGCCAATTCTTACCAATTTCTGCACCAAATACAATTTTTGCTCCAAATACAAGGTGCGTTGCATGATTTTTTTACATCTAGTGTAAATACGTGGCATGGTAGGTTTTTATATAATTACAGATATATTCCAAAACACTCCAGTGTACGCTTTTCTGCTGGTAGGAAGAGGCTGAGAGGGCACAGGAGATGATAGATACAAATTACACTGCTGAGGCACCACTGAGATACAATTGTGAGAAGAGTAACAAAAAGGCTCAGTGTACAGATTCCATTTAAGAGCTTGTAGCAAAGGCAGGAAAATGGAGATTGCGATGCAAGGCAGCCTAATAAGGTTTGTCAAGTCCCCTATTCTTAATAAATGAAAGGAAAAAGAAAAATGAACATGTAGGACATATAAAGAAGGGCTTGCATATGAAGCAGGAATGGACAACAGAGTGGAATACCTACTCTTGATGCTCATTCATACCTTTCACTTTTTATGTAATTTTTGCAAGTGAAAAGCAATATCTAAACATTCTATTTCTAGTATTGTAATTCCACAATGCAATTTACACGTTCTATTTCCTGATTTGAGGCATATGTTCAACTGTCTTTCAAATATTTTACAGAGTTTTTACAATATTTCTCCTTTTCCACTGTAATCTCATTTGCCTGGCCTCAAACACCTTTCTACCATTTTCTTCCAAGCCAATCTTTGGTGCTTGTAAAGTGTCATTTAGTTCTGTATGTTGAAGAAATATTTCCCTTAAGATTTCAACATTATCAAAAATCAGACTATATAGAACATAGTAGAACTAGTGAAAAGCAATAAAATTCTTTTACTTTGGAGAACTAGCATGCACAATGCTATGAGTTGCATCGTGTAGTAAAATAAAATGGTATGTTAATGATCATGATATCTAAGATTATTTTGTTTGTTTTCTGTCTGCATGTTTTTCTTCTTTCCCTCAAAGAATGCTCCTAAAAACATTCAGCTGCAACTAGCAAGTCACATGCCTTTCTAACATTTGGGAGCAAAAAAGGTTCCTGATCAATTTACTATCTACTTTATGTCTATTTACTTTATGTTACTTCAGAATATGACCAACAATGAAAAGGTATCAACACTTTGCAGCAACTGGAAGTTTTTTTCCTGCACCATTGCAGGACTTCCTTCCTTTATGAAAGCAAGTAATTCATATGGTTTTCTGTAGCAGACAGTACCAATTCACCGAAGTGGCAGAAGAATTCGGATATGCAGATGGTTTTCCAAGTTTTTCAGGAAATGGCGAAAGGTATTCTGACTGTGAACACTTATAGATGTGCCCAACAGTTCAGCTACTCAATAGTTGCTGAGTCCAGCACGTCTTTCCATACTTTTCAGCAATATTGCACTCATTTTTGATCCCAGAAGTTGAAGCGTGTCAGTATAGAAGAGCAGATTCTTCACTTTTTTGTGAGGGAAAGTGTGTTTAATGAGAATCTCACTAACGTTTCATGAAGCAAAGTGATAGTCACCTTATGTGGGAGAAGACAGGGAAAACAATGGGGATGACAGAAAACAACATGTTTGGCAGAAGTCTACACCACTGACATGGTGCAAAAACATATACTTGTGTCTAAGAAGAAAAGGCCAGACAGTAAAATGTATTTTATTCCTGTGATTTTTTTTCTGTTTCCTCATGACACTGGCTAGGAAAGGAAAATAAAGAGACAGAGACAGACAATCTCTTTCCAGCGGAAATAATCAAAGACAGGAGGGGGACATCTTTGGATGTAAGTACAAGATCACATAGCTTAATAGCCCCCAATGGACAAAATATTTCTACAGGGGAAGGAAAAAATAAAAAGCCTCCTTAGAGATCCCTGTGACAAAGTTACCCTGGTTTTAGAAGCTTCTGTTCCTCACATCAGAAACTAACAAATGAAGTAGTAACAGAGTCTCCTGAGGGAGGTGAGTGAACTGAGACCCGCAGTGAGCTGTATCCGGACCATTCAGGGAGAAGTAAAGATCATCCAATTCAGTGTGCCAGAGCATTCATAGCTTACATCCCAAGTTTCTCCTTTGTGCTCTGCTGAGGCTTTTGCCAAATCCCTACATACATTAAAAATACTAACCACACTCCGTACTTGCTTGACAGGCTGCATATCAGTGAGGAATACAAATTTAGCCTGTATACTAAGTTTTTCTACTGCGTGAAACAGTCATATACAAGGATGACCAGTAGTGATTAAGCTATGGTACTACACAGAAGTTCCTCCATGTGAATTGAATTAATTGATTTATTAGTAGCAAAATAGCCAGGTGGGTCAGGCTAATTAAGACTATGATTGCTAATTGCCAACACTGGGGACAGGATGAGTGGTTGCAGAGGCAATAGATGCAGTCTGATTGTAACAGCTCTATAAACTGCTAGATAGTTAATACTGGGGAAAAAAAATAGAGGAGAAGATGTTGCTGAGGATGGAAGTGAAACTCATTGTAGGCTCTGTTCACCTGAGGTGAAAGCAACCAGTCCTATAGAGAATGTCCATCAGTCCTCAGTGGTCTAGTCCAGTGGTCTCCAAAGTGTGGTGTGCACGATATAATCCACTGGGGTGCAGGAAGAAAATATTTTTTGGTACCATTAATAAATAAACTAATAAAACCAAAATATTTGGTTTGTCTTTATCTCATCCTTTTGTAATTTATATTTTTAAATATTTTATAAAGTATATGATATATTAGTATAATAGTACATGTATGTCATTTATAAACTATGTAAAGGTGAATAACCAAAAACATTTGCAGTCCACTGGTCTAGTTTGTAGTTCACAATATCTTTCTTTCAGATTTCCAGTTTTCTGTGCATTTCAGTGTCTCTCTTACTCTAGGCAATGTCAGGTAGTTTGGCTGCTAGCTTTAGATGTTTTAAAGAAAACAGCAATACTTGCTGGTGTTTGTAAAACTTAAGATTTAAACATGATATTCACATGCATTTAAAACTGAACGTTTCTCCTTAAAACGTTCATAAACCATACAATACAACTGTAGAGACAAGTGGGACAAAGTGATGGTTATTTTCAGATTAATTTACTAAACAAATCACAAAATCACAGAATGGATGGCATTGGAAGAGAACTCTAACCTGGTATTGGAGATCATCTAGTCCAACCCACCTGCTAAAGCAGGTTCACCAGAGCAGATCACACAGGAATGTGTCCAGGCTGGTTTTGAATGTCTCCAGAGAAGGAGACTCCACAACCTCTCTGGACAGCCTGTTCCAGTGCCCTGGCATCCTCGAAATAAAAACATTTCTCCTCATATTCAGATGGAACCTTTTATGCTTCAGTCTGTGCCCTTTGCCCCTCATCCTATGGTTGGGCACCACTGAAAAGAGTCTGGTCCATCCTCTTGATACCCACCCTTGAGATATTTATAAACATGGATGAGATCCGCTCCCAGCCTTTTCTTCTCCAGCCTAAACAGACCCAGCTCTCTCAGTCTTTCCTTGTAAGAAGGATGCTCCAGTCCCCCATGGAGATGATTTGGATAAAGTGCTGGCTAGAAATGTAGGATCTAAATTTGGAAAATCTATTTTAATAAGTTTAGATGACCATGCCTGTGTTAATTCTAAAAAAAAAAAAAAAAAATCCAGATAGTATGCATATTATAGAAGGCTGAGTTTTTAAACACGAAAAATCCCACAGCATATTTCTATCTATCTGTAGAATTGCTGTGGAAAATGTTTTAAAGCCATATCAGCATTTCGCTTTTGAAGCATTTCTTATTCTGTTCCCATCTAATTTATGCTAAATTAATTTCAAAAAAGATACATCATTTTTTATACTGAACATTAGGTTCTGTGTACTTTTTCCTTTATCAAGTACTACATAGTTCTGGATGTTCCTGTTCTTAACATCTTTCTCTCTTTTTTTTTTTTTTTCCTCACTAGTAAATGAACCAGAAAATTTACTTCATTTAAACAAGATTCTTGTTCCTTTCCGTTTCCCTGCCAAAACTGGTAACCTCCTTAGATACAGACACAGGTGCTTTAGAGTGAACGAATTTATAAAACTTACTACATTTTGATAGTGACACTCAGAATAGGAGTGTTATATTCTGTTCTCTAGTCTCCACAGTTTTACTGAAGGACTGTAAAAATAAAGGTCTAGCTCATTCTAAAGGAAACCTCTGAATGTGTGATTTTTTTTTGTATACTATAGGTTAGAAGGAAAAGGTGAAATGTTACATTATATTAAAGAAATTCTGACTAACCAAATTATAATAACTAACAATATTTGCAGTATTGTTTACTTAAATGCAATTCAATCACCATCACCAATCATTTTTGTCTTGTCAGTTTTTGCAAACAAATGTGGCAGGGCTTGTGTTTATTTACCATACTAGTTATATCTGTTTAGTAGGGTTTTTCTGATTCACCTGTTTCAGTTCACTTAGCTGGGATTGGATCTTTACTCTGTGGTGCCACCACCTCATTTAATTTTCTCAGTGGGAGAAATTCTGATCCTGAAGAAGCTGCTGGGATCAGAATTTCCCCAGCAGACTTTAATGCTTTATATTTTCTTTAACATCACATGCTTTTCCTAGTGAATTATAGTAGTTTACTTATAGAAAGATTATTTGGTAAATAATAAATATTTTAAGGATCATTTCTTTTCAGAGAGATTAACAATATTCTGTGGAATTCTGGCTTCCTTAGTTTCAGTCTGATCTTCTTTCTCCATATTTTTCAATTAGGTACCTCCGGGAATTTCAAGTGCATTATTTCACTAAGCAAAGTAAATGAAATTTATTATCTATCTGTATACCCTTTCTATCTCAAAACATTAGTTTTCATCTAATTTTATTGTTCTTGTTTTGATAGATTGCTGCCAAAGGATTTGTGTACAATCTTTCCTGAGATCTCCCCCAAATGTCATTATGTTCGTGTTTCTGTGCTGCCACAGAAGTTGTCAAAGATGCTACATTTTTTTTCTTTTCATATCTGACACATCCCTGGCATTTGTTTCCAGTTCTGTTTCTTAAAATGTTTGAAATTAGATGAGTTAGATTTTTTTTAAAGTTACTTTACTGTTAATTCCTCACTTGATTGATATTATGCAATAGTTTTTACTCTTTCTAAACCAAAAATAGAAGAAATACAAATGTTACTTTCTGACCTCCTGTCAAGAGCTTGTGGGTTTCTTGTGACTTGTTCCTTGAGAAATGTTTTAGTAGCTGTTTAGTACTAGATACTTCTTGCTTCCATTAGGGACACATTGACAGTAATATCCTTGCTTTGTAGCTTAGAAACATTCATAGTTTGTAGCCTGAACTGTTTGCTGTTAAACTGAGGCAGTGTTGTGTGCTTTAGGTGCTGTATAGGTATGATGTGCACAGCCTTTTAAGATATACCCCTATATAAGCTCCAGCTTGTACAAAATGGTAAAATCAGCATTCTTACTGTGCTTTTGTCTCACACAACACTGCTAAATAGTTGTATGGGCAGCGCATTCAGTTTTACTGTTCTTGCAAGAATACGTTTCGACTTGTAAAACAATACTGCAACACAGACCATCCACTTTCTGAGTCTGTTGTCTAGCTAAGTGACTGCAGTTCACCTCCTGAGGTCTTACACTGCTGACCTATGGCCTGACAACTCAAATTTATTTGAAGGTTTTTTATATCTCTCAGGTGCTACTCTCTTCAAAGACAAAACTGAGTCTTTTTTGTGGAGGGACAAGATGTATCACATACTTGAGGTTTTAGATCAGAGCTCAAACCTCACTGGTTCCCTTTGACTTAAACTGATTAACTGAGCACTGCCATTAATATATGTGAAATGTCTTGGCAGACCCATCGGAAAGGTGTTATTTAAGTACAATGTGTGTTGTATGTACAAGTTAACTGTATCAGAGTTATTTTTTCTGTTGTGACAAACATATTGGTTTTTAATTGTTATTTTTAATGGATCAGAGTAAAATGCTGTTCTGTTTTATTTGATCTCCATCCCCTGGTGGGCTTTCTTTTTTTCTTTCTTACCAACAGTGTGACAGTTTCCTCTTTAGACTTTTAATTATGTCTCCAAGGACCTCCTGTATTAGCAATGGTGGTGGCAGTTTACCATTCTGAGAGCCAACCAAGCTAGTTACTCCCAGGCTGTAGCAAGGCAAGTTTTGCAAAGATGATTGTTGTATATTTTTAAACTCCAATAGAGTTTGTGAGTTTATTTAAATCATGAAATAGCTGAAATGGCCAAACCATTCTTGTATCTGGCTGCAGAAGAAACTGCCACACCGTTTATGGTGTTAGCATGGTCTATTCTGGTCATGGATGAACATGGAACTATGAACTATTCTGAACATGAACATGAGCTATTCTGAACAAGACTGTTAATGGCCTTGTCTTCCTGAAGTGATCTGATCACCTCCCTCTGTTTTTTGGAACTTCTGCAGTAGTCCTTGAACAGCTTTTAAAATCCGACATTTTAGATATCTCTTTTCCTTCTCTTTAGGATTATTATAATAACATTGTATTAGCTACATTATATCTTCCTGCTTTCCCTGCATTCTATCACTCTTTTTCATTGCATCTCTAGGTGTCTTTCCATGCTACTGTCAAAATAAAATACAAGTGATGTATCTTCCTTTTAATTCAAAAATGCTTCCCAAAAGCCTGTTATTTCCCCCAGAAGTCCAGACAGAAAAAGAGTCAAACATTCCTCAGCACTGCCACGCAGTATATTTGTAAGAGGATTATAACAAAGGTGGTGTTAATTGTGCAACATTTAAAAAAGTAAAAATTAAATATAGAATCTAATAATATAGGCCTTAAGACCCTATGAGTAACCCTATTATCTCACTATTGCAACATGTCCATAATTTCTTCTTCTTGCTCTCCTCTTGTACTCGGAACATTAGGGTAGTTTTTAAAGAATTTGAGGCTGGTACGGGCTTTTCAAGGTTGTTATGAAAAAGCATACTGTACATATAAACAAGCATACAGACTTAGTGAAGGTGCTTTTATTTATAAGTTGCATCTGGAATGCTAAGTCCTTTTTTTTTTTTTAAAAAAAATAGGTTCAGTCTGAACAAACTGTGAAAACAAGGGTTGTCCAACCCAAGACAAACAGTTATTATGCCCATGGAGTTGCCGTGAAAGAGAAGACCCCCCTCTTCTGGCATGAGCTGGAGTAGCTCTCAGCAGAAGACTTGATAAAATATGTTCAAAACTGTGTTTTGATCACAAATAGGAATACACCTAGGATTAATATCTGTGTTACAAATATTTCTTACTCCGTCATGTCTTCCGAAGTTTCCTCACTCCGCACTTACACACAAACTTAGTCCTTCACACCAGCACTCTGAACTTGTAGTCAGAGTGCTCTAGCTTCTTTGGCAGAGATTGAACGCACAGTGTGTCACGGTCAGATTCTTTTTGCATAGTTGTTTTCTGGTTCAGGACAAAACGTATGAAGAACTCTCTACTCCAAGCACAGAGTGGACTGAGCACTGATATTAAAAATATGCCCTTCAGTCTTGATGACTGTAGAAGGAAAAGCCTTTTGACAGACAAATTCTCTTTGTTCAGGCACTATTATTTGCTGTACTCTTCCCTGAAAGAGACCAGCAATTCCAGCTTGTGAGAAAAGACTGTTGCTAAAGATGTTCAGAAATTCTTCCATATCCAGCATTTCAATTGTTCCTGTAAATGCAGGGTTCCTCTATGATAAATACGGCAGTGAGAATTCTGTCCCAATCAGACATCAAAACAGAAAACCATATGTGTATTTATCATTATCTCTTTTGCTGCCAGAAATAAAGAAGAGGCATTTATAATGGTTGCTTTTGTTTGTTTTTAAATTTTGCATTACTTTTTCTTTTTACCAGCCTTTACAGTTCATGACTTAATGGTAGGTGGATGGAATTCTTCCTTATTAGATCATATATTTCAGTCCTTGTAAATGCAAGATAGACTAGCTTTCCCTACACCCTAATGGTTAAGAAAAAAATAAAGCAGTGAGAGACATTCACATTCCTGCTGTCTTGCTGAAGGAGCAGCTGTTTTGCTTTGGTTTTAAAAATTGAAGTCATAGATGGAGAGAAATGTAATGCTATTTAGTGTAATTCATCTGAAAGGTGGAATATTCCCCGCAAAATGGGAGGAGTTTTGAAGACCAACGTTGTATAGTTGTCTCATTTCTATGCAGTAATATACAAAATAATTTATCTCTTTCCAGCACACAGATAAGGTATAAACTCGAGCATGGCTACTCTGTTAAGTGCTGGAAATAGAATTGCAGCCATTATGATAGATACTGAACTGGTATACCAGTTTATCTTAGAAAGAATAGAAAAGCTCTTAGTTTTCAGTATTTATCTCCTGTATCTCAAAAATATTGCAGATAATTTTAATATATTTTGTATTTTTTAATTCCAGGTTACTATGTCAAATCAAAGTAAAATGAAATGACAAGTTTTCTTTTTTCTGTTCTCAATGTTCTTACTATTTTTGTTTCTATTATTCATGTCCAAATATTAACTAATCTTCATTTAACTTTTTCTGTGTGAAATCTGAATAAAGCATGGAAAAATATCATAAACATAATCTTTGTGACATTTCCGTAGACTTACCTCATGACTTGCTCAGGTTGTGCAGTATAATTTTGCTTTTTAAATTTGTTTTATAGTTGGAGCACTTTTCAACAACTGCTACATAACAGGAATTTGCTCTGGAGCTGGTATACTAATGGGTAAGAATACTTCTGAATACTTTTGCATTTGGAGACCTTTACTGAATTTATCCACTATGTCCCAAATAAACTCTGTTTATGAACCACCCAGAAAGATTAGATCAAACCTTGAGAATAACCAATCTCTGAAGCCTTTGGTAAGGAATGTTTAGCAGTTGCTGTCGAACTACAGTAAAATCAAGGAGGTCACAGTTATGGTGGCGGGAGGAGGCAGAACATTTCCTTGGGTAGAACAGTAAGCTGGGAAAGAAATCAGCTATGTATTTCTAATTATTTCAAAGTATGCTTTAGTTAAGAAGAATCTTTGCCCTGGGGAAGTCCCTGAAGGACAGACATACAGTGTGGAGTCTAAGAAAATTTATAACATTGCATTAATTATGATTCTATTATAAAACTGTAACTGGGAGAAAAGAACCTTGATCATCAAAAATCTTAAAACTGGTTAATTGTTAGAGAATAGCAGATTAGTAATTTAGTGTATCTATAGTTTATGCATCTTCATCTTGAATGTTTATATGAAGAACACATTGTATTTCTAGCTGCAATATTTCATGAACTGTTTCTCAAACCTTTTTAAAGCTATTATGAATGTACACAATGACTTTCTACTTGCTTATCTAATGCTAGGTCGGTTCTCCATTTCTCAATGAAATGTCATGCTGGAAGCTTTTTGTGAGCAATTGTCAGCAGGTGGGTTACAGAGGGAGAGAAGAGGGGTTTTATTGCCTATGATAGTGAGGCTAAGCTTGTTGCTGTGCTGCTAACCAGAATTTTAAAAGATTTGGAATCTATATTCCATTTTACTGGTGACTTTAAGTGACTTTAATTTGGCTAATTTACAGATAAGTTTTTAAAGATTTTTTGATTGTATTTTCCAAGGATTTCAATGGTAGTCTAGCATCAAATCACTTAAAAAAATTGTCCTTACTGTGTGCTGGCTTTAGCTTACGATCTGTAAACTACATGCCCTGACAGGTGTGTCAGGAGACTCTATGTTACCTATGTACTAGTATCTTACAATATTAATGTAAGCATTAGACTGTATGATGCTCAGTTTTACTAAAAAGAGGATTATCAGAAATTAAAACAGAATGAGGTTCTCTAAAAATCATGAAAATCAGCTTCTTCAGGACTTTGAAGACTCAAGAATGGTTTTATTCAAGAGAGTGAATTGACTGCTGTTCACACAAATGGCCATTGCAGCAAAGGAGGCAAATGCATTAGGAGTGTTGCCAGCAGCTCGGGGGAGGAGATCCTTCCCCTCTGGCCAGCACTGGCGAGGTCACACCTGGAGTCCTGTGTCCAGTTCTGGGCTCCACAGTAAAAGACAGATATGCAGGTGTGGGAAAGCGTCCAACAAAGGGCCATGAAGATTATTTAGATGCTGGACCATCTCTCCGATAAGGAAAGGCTGAGAGAGATTAGACTCTTCAGCCAGGAGAAGAAAATGCTCAGGGAAATCTCATCAATATATATAGATACTTGAAGGGAGGGTGCAAAGAGGATGGAATCAGGCTCTTCCAGTGGTGCCCAGTGACAGGACCAGAGGCAATGGGCACAAACTGAAACACAGGAGATGCCCTCTCTAGAACAGCAAACACTTTTCCACTGTGAGGATGACCAAGCACTAGCACTGGTTACCCAGAGAGGTTGTAGATTGTCTGTCCTTGGAGATATTCAAAAGCAAAGTCCTGGGCAACTGGCTGTAGGTGACCCTGCAGACCAGATGACCTCCAGAAGTCCCTGCCAACCTCAGCCATTCTGTGATTCTGTGAGTCTTAGCAATTATGCCTAACAAAGAGACTTTTGGTGCAAACTGTAGTGGTTATAATAATTTCTGAAGATTTTAAAGAATTTCACATGTAAATTTCTAAATAGCAAGTAATGTAGTGATTGTGATTTGATTATGTTGTTCATAAATGCAGAAGAGAAGTCATCATAGATAGTAGCCTCAAATGAGAAGTTAGCATTTCATGGGATTTGTGGTCTAGAAGGAGTTTTAGCTGTATATAAAGTGTATAGTAAGAACCAGGGAGGAATTATTTCTTCACCTTTAAAGGGGCTCTCTATGAAAATGGCCCTTTCTTCCTTTCCTCCCCAGATTTCTTCTTGGTTTTGTAAGCAGATTTAACAGAATTAACCCTATCTGTAAAATATTGACATTGAGAAGGGTTCCTACCAGTACCTAGAGAAGTAAACACTACATTGCTATAGCCACTTGACATTACACAGAACTTAGTGTTAAACTGTATAAAATAGTTTCTTTTTTTATATCTGTGCTACTATTACTTATTATTAAATTAACTGTCAAAATATTTTAATAAACAAAAAGTATACTAGTAAATACAAATATCAAAAGCTTACTTGAATGAAAGCAAATCGTCACACATACCTCATATTTGACAGGCTGACAGACTAAAACGTGTTTTGAATTGAGGCTACATATAAACCCTCTACATGTTGTCACTAGACAAAGCCGTTCTAATCAATGTAACACCCTTTAGGGAAGGTTCATCATCTCTGAGGGCTGATACTTTAAAAATCAGTATCTACTGATCATGCTTTCGGTTCCTAGAGAAGCAATTGCTATTAAGAGAAGGCAAAGTTACCTATTACAGCTGAAAACTCCATCTCAGCAGACACTGATTACACGGATAAGATCAACAAAAGCACACTTGAGACCTAAATGTTCTGGTGGTGTTAATTGTCTGTCCTTCATTTAGTCTTCTTATTTAACTAAGAAAAAAAAAAAAAAAAATCAGTGCTAGTACACAAGCATATTGAAAGAGCATAACAGATAAAATAGTATTTGTGGCCCTTCTCTGGCCCCTCTCCAACAGGTCCATGTCTTCCCTGTACTGAGGACTCCAGAGCTGGACACAGGACTCCAGGTGGGGTCTCACCAGAGAAGAGCAGAGGAGCAGAATCACCTCCCTTGACCTGCTGACCACGCTGCTTTTGATGCAGCCCAGGATACAATTGGCCTTCTGGGCTGCAAGCACGCATTGCCAGCTCATGTCCAATCCTTCATCCACCAACACCCCCAAGTCTTTCTCTGCAGACCTGCTTTCAATCCCTTCATCCCCCCAGCC
This sequence comes from Columba livia, assembly GCF_036013475.1. Classification (NCBI taxonomy): domain Eukaryota; kingdom Metazoa; phylum Chordata; class Aves; order Columbiformes; family Columbidae; genus Columba; species Columba livia. The sequence goes on from NC_088642.1 coordinate 64,886,796, forward strand.
TGTACTGATACCAGGGGTTGCCCTGGCTGTGCTACAGGACCTCATGAGGTTCACGTGGGCCAACTTCTCAAGCTCGTCCAGATCTCTCTGGATGGCACACTGTCCTTCAGGTGTGTCAGCTGCACCACTCAGCTTGGTGTCATCTGCAAACTTGCTGACACTGCCTGTGTCATTGATGAGGGTATTAAAAACTACTGGTCCCTATACAGACCCCTGAGGGACACCACATGTCAATGATCTCCATCTGGACATTGAGCCACTGAGCACTCTTTGGATGCAACCATCCAACTAATTCCTCATCCATTGAACAGTCCACCCATCAAATTCATATCTCTCCAATTTAGAAAGAAGGATGTTGTGAGGAACCATGTCAAAGGCCTTACAGAAGACCAGATAGACGACATCTGTAGCCCTTAGTCCACTGATATATTTACTCCATTGTAGATAGCCACTGGGTTGGTCAGGCAGGATTTGCCCTTGGTGAAGCCAGGCTGGCTGTCTTGAATCACCTCCTTGTCCTCCATGTGCCTTAGCACAGCTTCTAGGAGGATCTGTTCCATGATCTTCCCAGGCACAGAGGTGAAGCTGATGGGCCCTCCTTTCTACCCCTTTTAAAATGTAGTGCCATGTTTCCCTTTTTCCAGTCACCAAGGACTTCACCTGACTGCCATGACATGTCAAATATCATGGAAAGTGGCTTGGTAACTACATCAGCCAATTCCCTCAGGACTCGGGGGTGCAGCTCCTCAGGTCCAATAGACTTACATATATATTCAGGTTCCTCAGGTGGTCAGGAACTTGATCTTTTCCTACAGTGTGAGGGACTTTGTTTCTGCAGTCTCTGCTTTGAGGTCCCTCCACATGAGAGGTGTGGGAAGAGAGATTGGCAGTGAAGACAGGGAAAAAAGTTGTTTAGTACCTCAGCCTTCATCTGGTTGTTACCAGTTTGCCAGTTTTGTTGACCAGCGCGGGTTATGCTTTCTTCGATTTTCCTTTTTCAGCTAACATACCTGTAGAAGCTCTTATTATTATTCTTTGTGTCCCTTGCTTAGTTCAGTTTCACCTGTGCCTTAGCGTTCCTGACCCCAGCTCTGCACAACTGGGCAGTGTCCAGCGTGCTCTTCCCAGGATATCTGTCCCTGCTTCCACTGCCTGTGTGCTTCCTTCTTGCCTTTACTTTGACTCATCCATGACATTTTCTTGCCTTCCTTTCCTGATTTCTTACACCTGGGCATCGAGAGCTCTTGTGCTTTGTGGAAAATATCCTTAAAGATCTGCCAGTTCTGTTCTGCTCCCTTGTTCCTGAGGGCAGCTTTCCTGGCACTAATTCTTTGAACAGCTGGAATTTTGCTTTCCTAAAATTCAGAGTCCTGACCTTTACTCTTCACCTGTCCCACATCCCTCAACACTGCAAACTCCACCAGTGCATGATCATTGCAGCCCAAGCTGCCTCCAATCTTGACATCACCAATTACCTCACTTGTGCTGGTGACTCTCACATCCAGTATCGCATCTGCCCTGGTAGGGCTATCTATTACCTGGCTTAAGAAATTATCCTCAATGCACTCCAGGACTCTCCTGGATTGCCTACAGCTTGCTGTGCTACTTTCCCTGTGAATATGGAGGTGGTTGAAGTCCCCAGCAGGACTGGAGCCTGCAAGCATGATGTCATCTGTAGCTGAAGTAAGAAGGCTCCAGATTGAGCAGCCTGTAGTAGACACGAACCACAGGGTTCCCTTTGTTGCCTCAGTCACTAATTTTTATGCAGAAGCTTCCAGCCTGCTTGTGGCTATTCTTCAGAGACAGGTCTTCACACTCTACCCATTCCTCAGTGGAGAGGGCAACCCCTCCACCCTTCCCTCCTCACCTGTCCCTTCTGAACAGCCTGTACCCATCAGTAGCCACACTCCAGTCACAGGATTTTGTTCCTTGGGTTCTGTATCCTATCATCTCTAGCAACAGGTAGTGCTGAGCTGCAGAAACACGGAAAAAAGCCCATTCATACACAAAACAGCTGATAGTCCACAACTCCAGTTCACTTGTGAAATACAGAACTTTGAAGGCAACTAGTCAATTCACATAAAATTTGATTGCCCCAAGGTTAGAAGGCAACACTGTAAAATTTTTTATTGGTCATATATTTACTTAGATTTTAATAAAGCTCAGCCACAGCATTTGGCTCTATGACCTTGTCTAACAGTGAATTTTATCATTATCATGCGACATGAACTGGTATTTCCCTCTTTCATTTGATATAATTTTGCAGTTACTAATTTCAAGACAGCTATTAAATTTTTCTTAAAGACAAACATAAAATTAGAATTGTCGTGGTGGAGCTGATCCAATGTGGTTTGTCCAGCTCTGGTATTACAGAGAGTGGCAAAGAGTATTTTCTTTAATTGTCAAAGGCTATGAAGAAAAAGGGTGTTCTAGTCAGTCATTTTTTTTGGTCAACTTTACCTATGATGACCGCTGCATTGTCTTTATTTCTATAAATCACCAGGCCCTTTAAATTCTTATCCAGGTTCTTAATTTTACCAGCTCTGGGTGGCACTGAGTCCCACACTCTAGTTATCATATAAATAAAAATCTATTTTGAATTTTCCAACTTTAAACTTTTTAATTTTCCACCATTGTTTTCAGTTTCATAATGGGAAAACACAAATTTATTTCCTCCACACCATTCCCTTGTTTATATACTTTTATCGAAGTGTCTGTATATAATTTCTGGAGAGATTTTGGGTATAGTCCTCTACTATCCTGCATTTTGTAAGTTCCCTTCTGACCGTGTTCTGTGAATATTAAAAAATATCCGGACTAGAAAACTGGTTTGGGGAACATCTGTAAATAAAGAAAAAGTACGCTAGCAACGTATTGTTGTACAGCCACTGCTATCTGACTCAGTCACAGTCCTAATAAGAAATATGTAACAGTTAAAAATATTTTTCCATTACTCCTCAAAATCTTAAAGTAATTATAATGAGAATTATAATTAATGTAGCTCAGATTTCTTGGGAAAAAAATTATAAATGTGCATTTTATAGGCTGCAGCCTGATAATTGATTTTTAAAATGCATGTTTGGCTTATTTCTACTGGTATCTTGTTGAAATAAAAGGAAGGTAAATCTTCTTGATTACCATGCCATAGGTGGAAATGAAACACAGTGTGAATTCCTGACATGAATCCTCTGCACTGAAGGAGGTTCCCACACTTCACCGCTTTGGGTGGGAGGTTGGATTGAGCTGGAATTCCTACCTGAGTCACACTGCGATGCTCTCATCGCTGGCAACAACTGCACTGTCCCCCTCAGGCCCTGTTGCACTTTCTTTGCTGCCATCTACAATTTCAGTCCGTTAAGGGGACAGCTGCTCTCAGAAAGCAGGAAGGGGTATGAATCAGCTGAGAAAAGTCTCCTCCTTCCTTTAACCCTGCCTGCAACTGCTGCCTGAAGGCTCCTTTAGCACCTGTCTGCACTGAACTGTACTCTGAAGAACAAGGTAACTGGCAGCACAGTTTGCGGTTAGAAGCAAGGTTCAACTGCAAATTAAAATACACTACCTGCTGTAGATCTGGCAGTTTTGTGTGGCAGGAGCTTTCCATCATTATTCCTAGTGCAGTGGACTTGTTCCTCTCAACACAGGTATGAAGCAGAGAATCACCTGGACACTCCATAAGAATCTTGTGTGCCCCTGACTGTGAGTCCACGAGAGTGCCAATGGCTTGGCAGACAAGGGAGGTGAGACAGGGAATGGGAAACAGGCAGGCAGGACTTTCAGTGGAGCTGCACTCTGTTACTGTACCTTGTTCATCCCACAAATATCTCCTGAAAAATGCGCAAGTTACTGTAATTTTTAGCAACGCTGGATTACTACTACAAATCTGCACTGCTGTGGGACAAACTGCATACAGATCTTCCGAGTGATGTGGGTTGTACCTCAGACTACAGCAGCCTGTAAAGGTTTGAGATACACATCTGTACGATGTGGGTTGGGTGCTTGAGATTCTGTAGCAGCATCACAGTCTCTAGCTGCTGTCTCCAACTATGACAGACACTCCGTCTTCAGTCTACTCAGCATTTCCAGTTACAAGTGCTAAACAGCCTTTTCTCATCACTGAATGGTATGGCTTGTATTAATTCATACCGTTCTATCATATTTTTGTCCTGACAGAATGCAGTGGGAAATATGAACCTCTGTCTCTTCCTGAGTGCATGTACATGCTGTACTGATGCAGTTGAGACCTATGGAGGTGAGAGCATTGGGCAGGTTTTGGTACAAAACTCTGTCTGCCAGCAGGCCACCCTTTTTTGAACACCTGTTGCATTTGCAGTGTCTCTGCCAGCCTTATGCCAAATTGATTACAAACATTTCAGTTGGGTTTTAGTCCAGTTTTTAAAGGCAGATTATAAAATATGTACCTCGTTGGTGCATGCATTCAGGCAAATACTTAAATAGACTTGAAGTCTGACTTCCATCCTGGCTGAAGGATTGGAACTGGCAGTAATAAGTATGTGTCCCAACTGAGGAAGTTGCTTTTAAGAAGCGATATTCAAAATAGCTTCCTTCTTAACGGATATGGTACATGCAATAATTAGACAAATAAAGAACATCAGGAATCTTATAGAAGTGAGAGTTTCACAAAGATAACCTGATGGATGCTCTTAAAAGCCATCAGCTGAAGAAAGAGATCTCAATGTGGTTTTGCATCTGCAGTCCTTGTCTCAGGAAACATGTCTCAGGAAAATACAGGCCAGACAGCCTCACCTCCATCCCTGGAAGGGTAATAGTACAGCTCATTCTGGATGTCCTCCAAGCATATGGAGGAAAATAAAGTTATCAGCAGCAGTCAGCATGGATTCAGCAAGGAGGAATTATGTTGGGTCAACCTGGTATCTTTCTATGATGGTGCGACTGGCTGGGTAGACAAGGGAAGAGCAGTGGACGTTGTCTACCTTGACTTCAGCAAGGCTTTTGACACTGTCTCTCATAACCTACCCACAGACAAGCTGAAGAAGTGCGGACTGGGTGAATGCACAGGGAGATGGATCGTGAACTGACTGGATGGCAGAGCTCAAAGGGTTGTGATCAATGGTGCAGCATCTGGTTGGAGGCCTGTAGTTAGTGGGATCCCCAGGGGTCAGTACGGGGTCCAGTCCTGTTCAGACTGTTCATCAGTGACCTGGATGAAGAGACTGAGTGAAGCCTTAGCAAGTTTGCTGATGAAACCAAACTGGGAGGAAGGGCTGACACACCAGAAGGCTGTGCTGGCATTCAGTGAGACCTGGACATGCTGGATGACTTGGCAGAGAAGAACCTGATGAAGTTCAACAAGGGCAAGTGTAGGGTCCTGCACCTGGGAGGAACAACCCCAGGCACCAGTACAGGCTGGGGGTGGACCTGCTGTAAAGCAGCACTGAAGAGAAAGACTTGGGAGTTCTGGTGGACAACAGGTTGACCATGAGTCAACAATGTGCCCTTGTGGCCAAGAAGGCCAATGGTATTCTGGGATGCATCGGGAAAAGAGTGACCAGCAGGTCAAAGGAGGTTCTCCTTCCCCACTACTCTGCCCTGGTGGGGCCCCATCTGGAGTATTGTGTCCAGTTCTGGGCTCCCCATTTAAGAAGGACAAGGAATTACTGGAGGGAGTCCAGCAGTGGGCTACAAAGATGATGAGGGGCCTAGAGCATCTTTCTTATGAAGAGAGACTGAGAGAGCTGGGTTTGTGCAGCCTGGAGAAGAGAAGCTGAGAGTGGATCTTATCAATCCTTATAAATATCTCAAGGGTGGGTGTCAAGAGGATGCGACCAGACTCCTTTTGGTGGTGCCCAGCAATAGGATGAGGGGCAATGGGCACAGACTGAAGCATAGAAGGTTTCATCTCAATATGAGGAGGAACTTCTTTACTTTGAGGGTGCCAGAGCACTGGAACAGGCTGCCCAGAGAGGTTGTGGAGTCTCCTTCTCTGGAGACATTCAAAACCTGCCTGGACACATTCCTGTGTGATCTGCTCTGGTGAACCTGCTTTAGCAGGTGGGTTGGACTAGATGATCTCCAGAGGTCCCTTCCATCCCCAACCATTCTGAGATTCTGTAATTTATATACAAATGTGTTAGAGTATATCTGTGATGTGCTGCAATGATTTCAAAATAAAATAAAGTTTGCACTGTGTTCTGAAAAAACCCACACTGATACTGTATCTTTTGCATTTTAAAATGTAGCAATTAATACACATATTGGCTAGCCATCATTTTGTTGTAAATTGAATGAACAAAGAGAAAGTGAAAAGAAAAAGTCACCTGTTTTGTTCCCCTCTTATTTAAAAAATAAACAGCTACATTTATTTCTTAATTTCTTTCTTTATTTGCAGGTAGAGCTTTCAGGTGTATTTCTCTATAGAGCTCTATTTTTACTAAGTGCATTTAAAACAGAAAATAAGACACAAATATGAAAGGTTTTTGATGGTACTGCTTACTTACTTTTGAAGGCTATCCTTTTTTAGATTGCTCATCAATGTTTTCCTTCTTGTATAATTATTTTGTTACAATCTGTGGCTAAGATTTTCCGTGTTTACCAGCTGAATTGCTGATTACTATCATGAAATATTTCACCAGACGTTTGACTCTCATACCATGAAAGTAGGAGAAATTTTGCAGCATTCAGGATAAACGGAACCTTTAAAAACGTGTTCCTAGAAAATCGGCTTGCTACCTTCAGCAACAGCAATACCCTAATTAGAAGAAAGGTACAAAAAACATCTCCAGTGAAACACAGAAGTGCAAGTTTTGTGCTAGCACTTTTCGAAATCCAGAGGGCTTTTACATGCTGGTGGCAGCATAGTTCCAATGGTCTCATGATAACAGTCAGAGTTGTTAGAAGACACTGAAGACAGTGTTGCAGTAGTGCAGCAAACTGAATTTTAATATTCCTCACCTCTTGACAATCTCAGGGGGCTCAGAAACTCAAAATTCCTCCTTCCTTTGCTGAGTATCAGGTGTCTGGAGTCTTGCCCCTTGTCATACACCGGCCAGAGGAAATCTCTGCCAGGGATTCTTTCAGAGTTCTGCTTTTATGAACAGAAGACAGTATAAACCTGGCATTTCAAGATTTTAAGAGCCAAAAGACTCATTCACAAAGACCTCTCCATACAAGTTATATTCTGCGACTGTAATCAGTTCTGTTCTGCCAGGTATTCTCAGGTAAATCTAAAATGTTAGTAGTACACATGATAGAAGTAAATAAACACAATTAGTACTGAAGTCATAGTTTCACATTCTTGTTTAGTATTTATTCAGTGCAAATTTGACTTTTGAAAAAAAAAGCCCCATAGTATTTTAATGTTTAGGCAACAAAGCAAGATACTTATTTCTTATATGGTTATGCACACTATTGGTTACAACACATAAATGCAATAGCTTACACTTAACAGTGTGTTTTATGTGGAAAATCTTGCAAGGAAACCTGTAGATTTTTCGGATAAAATAAAAAAAAGTGTTCACACTTTGAAAAATATTAAATCATCTTTCAGTGGTTATCTGTGTATTGTATTGTGAATATTAATAGGTCATTGTCTTCAAAGTTATTGTTCATGGATGAAAAATTCAACAAATGCATGAGTTTATGCATTAAGAATGTATTGTGCTTGTATTGCTATGGCAGTATCTTCTGGGTAGAGTTTAGGCGCATTTCTATTGCAATGTGGAGTACAGCCTTTTATACTGTCATAGTTTTGTGGTTATATAGAAGACAGCCTGTAATGCAGTCTGTCTTTTAATTTTGGTGAAAATTCAAGTCACTTACAAGGAAGTGAAACACATTACAACATTAAAATGTTAAAAGTAATAAAATATTAAATCCCTTATTTCAAAAATCTCCTACTGTAGGAGAGAGCTCCTACTCAAGTTGTAGCTACGGAATCTCTTCTTCACTCAAAACTTCCATTGTCTTCAACTAAACTGGTCCTTTAGGAGATCAGAAAGTGTGTCCTATTGAATTCAGGTGAATTTTGCTGCGGAACTATGTTAAATGCCAAATTCAAAATTCTGGATATAGCTAATGTTTTCTGAGTGCTTGAGGTTTTTAGACTCTATGCACCTACAATCTGAGATAGCAAAAGCAGAGGCATTGAAAAGAAAAGGCAGAAATGTCACTTCTTAGAGTAGTCTACAACTGGACATGTTGCCTGTAACTTTCATTCTGTGCTGCAACCATGTGTAGCATAACCTGTCTGGAAAGTCTTGGCAGATAATTTTGTTAGTGAAAGAAAAAATTCCCATACTACAAGCACCTCGGGTAGGTGTTATGACATAATAGGTCTTTAAAAAGAGGATGCTATTCCCCTAAACTGACAGAGTTTGAGGTCTTCAAAAACAGTTCCCAGACCATTGTTAAAGACTATAAACAGAAATTAGATATGATCTTCTTCCCTGCTAACTTATATGGTAGCTGATGGCCTTAGTTCTAATCCCTTTCCATTTGTGCTTTGTAATGCACTTGAACGTAATTTAGGTAGTGGAGACCTAGTGCCCCCTTCACTTCCAATGCATTAAGTTCCCATTGGCTTCAGTGGGAAATAGAAAGCAGCAGCTTTTTTAATAACGGAAGTCATGAACATTGCTCATCACAGTCTTTTTCTGTCTGTTTAGTTCTACAGGACATGTTCACAGAATCACAGAATGTCAGGGATTGGAAGGGACCTCAAAAATCGTCTAGTCCAATCCCCCTGCTGGAGCAGGAACACCTAGATGAGGTTACACAGGAAGGCGTCCAGGTGGGTTTTGAATGTCTCCAGAGAAGGAGACTCCACAGCCCCCCTGGGCAGCCTGTTCCAGTGTCTGTCACCCTCACTGAGAAGTTTCTTCTCAAATTTAAGTGGAACCTTTTGTGTTCCAGTTTGTACCCATTACCCCTTGTCCTATCATTGGTTGTCACCGAGAAGAGCCTGGCTCCATCCTCATGACACTCACCCATCATATATCTGTAAGCATTAATGAGGTCACCCCGCAGTTTCCTCTTCTCCAAGCTAAAGAGACCATGTTATCACATGCAGGGCTGTGGTTCTGAATGCAAGAAGAAAAAATGTGTGTGAGAGCAAATATTGCTGGGCAAATGCTGTCTGCCCGGCCCTTTCAAATCACTGGGCCAAATTCTGCTTTTGGTGTAATTGTAATTATAGGCTTGCTTTCAATTTACGCAGATGTGCTGGAGACAGGAATTTGTCCCACTGAGATTACTTTGTAGGGTAATGTAACAGCCCATCAAGATTAGTAAAGGTAGCAGAACTTGGCTCACAAGGGAAAAACCCTCGGGATTTATAGTCCGACTGAGAGAGGTAAGAGTACATAGAATGCCTAATTACACTACAAAAAGTATGTTCAACATAGTTTCGTTTCTGTTTTTCTGTGTTTTATGCATAAAATGCAATAAAAATCCGATGTTAGATACAAGGTAAAATGAATGTCACTGAAAAATTACTTCTTCCTAAAACAACATCCTACCCTTCCAAATGCTATGACATGAGGGTGTATCTAGCTGCTATTTAGATTGTCTTTCAGCTCTCAGAACAAAATGCATTCCATGGGAAGCTGAATGATGGAATTTTAGTTGCAACATAATTTTCCAGCTGTTCAAAAAAGGCGTATCATGGTGTATATTTACAACTGCTGAAAAGCAGTAAAATTAACTGATGAATAGTCATACCCATCTGGGCACAATCCTGGAAAGTGTTAAGTGTCCTGAATTTCTTAATTTCTGTTGAGGCCAGTGGGATTCTGTGGTTTGCTGAATATTTTGTGGTCAAAATAAGAGGAGAGAGGAAGATCTTTCACCACCTCTCAGACTAGGGCCAACAGCCAATAGCATCAAACCGATCCTACCGTTGTTAAACTTAGTTCAACACACATCAGTATGAAACATGGTCCCAGCAGAAATTTGCTACGCATTAGATGATTTGTGTCTGTTTCTCTAACACTAACTTTGGAGGTCTCTTGGATCAACAGCAAGACAGATTATAAAAAATGCTTGTTTTCTGCATCTCAGCGGAAAAGAATCATCTGTGTGAACTGCTGTTACAACAGTAAAAAAAATTCTTGAAGTATTTTATTTGCAAAATATTTACACTATCTCCTCAAAATAAATGAGGATTATCTTAATCAGTTCTTATTTTAGAGCCAAAAAGGATTGTCTGCTTTGGGAGGATAACACATCTGACACTTTTCATCTGTTTAATAGACTGAAATTTTCCCTTTTCTTTTGGTGCCCGGAAGGAGCAATATCACAGCTGGACACATCTTCTGAGGACTGTAATTTCTTTACTGAGGACTGTAGGACTGTAACCTCTTTACTTCAACCAGAATCTTCCACTGGACTGACATTTACAAGTCCCTTTTTACTTGCCAGTCACATCTCAAAGCCAACCAGGTTCCTTATTCAAGAGCTTTGTCTTGAGTCATCTCCTTATTCAAAGACTGAATTGTACCATCTGAACGGCACAATGCCATTGGTTTATTTAATGCTCAACGCCCTTCTCCCTCTCATCCATATCAAGAACATTGTCTTGATTTGAGATAGAGTAAAAAGAAACAAGTGTTTCCATAGGCTTTCAGCCTGACTTCTTCCTAAGAAATTTTTTTCAAGTGCCAAACTTGTTTTGAAGATTTTTTAACAGACCGTTAACACAAAGGTGGCTAAAATCTTACTTCGCTCTCATAAATTAAGTATCAATTAGAGAAATCTGCAAGACATTCTAAAATGTGTCCAAAATGTGAGAATATTCTTATTATCATATGATTTTAAAAAAATAAATCTATTTAACAGAGAATGTCAATGTTCACCTGAAGTCTGAGCCTACTTCCACAAACTAGCCCCCTGAGTGATTTTTGCTGTCTACAATGTGAAAAAGGATTACTGCTGTCATTAAAGCTTGAGGAATCAGACCCTACGGCTCCACTAATAACTTTATCATTATCAGTCTTATAATTTGCTTACAAAATAATGTGTTACAGTGCCATCCAGGTTGATGCTGGATGTCAGGTTCTTCTGCTCCCTTTATCCATTCAGGCTGTGAGACTTTAAATGCATGAGCACAAAGGCAAAACCAAACAGAAACTCAATTACTCTCCTGTGATCCAAACCCCACATCTCTGAAAATGTCTGTACCTTGTGAACTATGAACTTAAGACAGTTAACAAATTCATAATAGAATAATTGTAACTAGAGTAAGCCAATTCTACAGAGATGCAATGAGCAACCAGTCAAATAGAAAACTCATAGCAAGAGAATCTAGCATAAATGCAAAGCGAAACACTTGGGTAGCCAGATATCTATACAATATTACATATCCAGACAGGAGTACTCATTTTCTCATTTAATTACTCTCAAAGTGAACCTTTGAATATTTGCTTGTAGCATTCTTTATTTTGTTGCTTATAACAACCTTTTTAAATAACTATTGGGAACTTCCTCTAAAGATGTCATTTCTTTCTAGGAAAAATGAACAAAAAGGCATCTGCTACAAATACGACCGTCAACAGAAATGTCACCTGTCTAGCCTGACTGTGATGTTCTTTCACCAATTTATACAACTTATATCTTTCTGTGACTATTCCTGTACTAAATCTATATGTATTGGCTTATCTTTTCACAGAAAGGAGCTGATTATTGAAGAAAAGTAGAATTCCCAATCATAGCTCAGATTCCCTCCCATTCTTCTGTCTTCAAGCTTCCAGAACTCGTGATTGGGCAAAGGTATTTCACAGGTAGTTTAAGAGTTACTATTGTAGCACATCTACCTTCACGAGTGGTGAGCTTGAACTAGCACAACCACAGTGTTAACTGCTCTGGTCATTGCATCATCTAAAATCTGAGTTGGCACTTCAGGTGTGAACATTAACAGCTGCATTATTGAAATCCTATAAGAAAGTGAGATAATCTCATCTCAGAAAGTATTTTAATAATATATTAACTATGGAGAGATCTTAGCAGTGGGGTTCCACTTGTCTTGGTGATAAGCATGATTTGCAGGATTTTGAGAAAAAAATTTCTTAAATGATCATTATTCCAGGCTGGTGCAACATGACTACCAAAGAAACAAAGAAAGAACAGCAGTTGAAGCAAGAATACTAGACAGTATTCACTGACTTGATAACCTACCTTTATCCATCCTTTAAAAAACAGGAGTTCTAACCACTACTGTGTCACACTCTTGATAGTTTAGCCACCTTGACCCATCTACTTGGTTTAGAAATGCCTTGTTAGCATTAGAACTTCCATCTCAAAATATCACTCCATAGTCATCAACTGTCAATAGCAGGAGCAAAGAGTCAGACAGATTATTTTTGTGTATTAGCATTTCAATCTATTGTACTACAGACAACAAGAGAAATGCTAGATGTCATGATGCTTGTAACAGCACAATCTAGTTGCAGCCTCCTCCACCCTAAGACTCTTGTCAGTTCATATTGGTAGAACTACACAGATAACAGAAATAACAGAGAAAATAAAATTCTGGTGTCAGTATATCTGAGTGTAATCCACTGTCTCAGAGAGACAGTCCTCTACTTTCTTTTTCCCATTTGTACTCATCAAATAGGTGGGTTATTTTCAAATAATTGTACTATGGACTATAAACTTGAGAGGGAGTAAGGAGTACAGAAATAACCTTCCTGTACAATAGGACCTCCCTTCTGACTTCGGGAGTTCATGGGACCTAAAATAAGAGGTCACACAGCCTCCCCAGACTCACTGCTGGAGTCTGCTGGTCCTCCTGACTGGTGTCACACTTATGTGTGATGGTTTTCCGGATGCGCTCAACTGTCTGCTAGGGACTGAGCTGAAACCACTAAACTAATTTCATGTAGGAGTTCAGGTTTAAGCCATTTTTAAACAACATTAACATATTTCATGTATTTTCTCTCCAGGAAAAAAAAAAAAAAGCCCTTGAGAGTTGAAAGCAGAATAGTTTCTATAACATAAGGTAATCTTAAATATGATAGATGTAGGATCTGCCTATGACTTGCCGTCAATTACAGAATTTATCCTATATCAGATGAAACAAGTTTAATAAACCACTTAAGTGTTATAAGGTATGCTTCCTACCAACATGAATTATGTATCTATCTGCAGCCAAATGTACGTGTTCTATCACTCTGAATATTAAATACAAAACCTATGTTTAAATAATGTGAAGGGTCTGATTTAAAGCAACAAAAGCCAATAAATTCATAGTTTATGCTGGCACTCTATCCTTAACTCACACAAATTGTTTCAAACAGGTATAATGGCATGAATTACACCTCTCTTACATTTATGTTTCTACTTCCACATTTGAATTTCCTGAGTTTTGTCAGCCCAAGTCTCTCCATGAGTGTCTTTAAACAGAGTTCTAAAATGTAATTTATTAGCTTTGTTTTTATTTTCTAAGGCAAATGTATGCCTTATACAAAATTTGAAAATGCACATTTTTTTTCTGTCTGAGGATGGAACACTTCCTTTGGAACTGTTTTAGTTTCACCATTTAATACACAGTCAGAATGTTTAAAAAATATTTATTAATTACCTTACTAACTCTGTATTATTTACACAGGAGACTGTAACGAGTCCCTCAGAGCTTTTCTAATCTCTTGAGTTACCATAGAACTGGCCAGATATTTAGTATGCTCATTAAAAAATAATTGTTATAAGCCATTCATAGAGTATTAGCAATATGGATAATAGCAAAGTGAAGGTCTATACAGTGTTCATGTTTCAAATGCTGAGCTGGGTTTTAGCTGCTTTGCTGTTTCTATCATTTTATATGGAATCACATAAACATGAAGAGGACTTAAAGAGCCCAGAACAGATTCTACCCAACTGGGGTTTTGCCAGAGGATTCCATATAAGCATAATTGGAAAAAAAACTGATAGAGAACACAAAGGAAAGGTATGATTTTTATATCTACGGCAAAGCTGTTAATCAAGAAGTACCTGTAAGTCCTTGGTGAGAGGTGAGAATGAAGCAAGATGGCATTCAACACTGTGATGTCTCAGTACAGCAAATAAATGCAAATCTCAACAAACAGGCACATACAGCAGTCTTAAAATGCCACCTTAGCTATAAGTTCCTCCAGAGAGGAATACAAGTTATAGCTAAGTTGGGAGCACAGAATGTGTCTACTAAACAAGAGAAAGTTCTGTTGTATAGTATAAAAACCTCAGACTTGGAAACTGAAAAATCCTAAGTTGTGACTTTCAAAACTATATCAGTATTTTGAGAAAGTCACTAAATCATTTTCCCTCTAATTTTTCTCCAAAATTCCTACCTGTAATATTGGAATACATGTATGCAAAATCCTACTATCATATACTAATATTTTGATATGAATTTCAGTAGGTTTGGTTAGGTTTTTAGTGTGGCCAGCTTATCACATCTGCTTGTAACTTTTGCAGTGTTCTTCAGCTAGCTTTACCTCTAATGAGTTTGCTCTGTATGCTTTTATTGAATTCATTTGAATAGGTCTATTATTGTGCTAGAGCTGCAAAGCTGTTAACAAAAAAATCCCTTAAAATTACTCTGGAAGGTAACGTCTTTCACATAAATGTTCAGAAAAAACTTAATATTTCTCTTCAGTTTAGTTATACACCAAATGTGATTTTCATTGTTGACATTGTTCTTCTTCACCTTAAGATGAGAGAATACAAAAATGCCAGTAAATGTGGAAAAGGCTCAACACACTTTCTTATGCTGTAATTCAAAAGTATTTTTATTCTGTTATTCTGAAGTCTGCACATCTGCAATATGTGTAACTACATGACCTTACACATTTAGGGATGCTTTACATATAATTTTAGAAGTATAAAGGCACATGTTTATCTACACCTGGCTCAGGAATGCTAACTCTTGAGATTCTTACGGTTCAAGATTTTTCAGTGTCTGACTTAGCACATATGATGTCAAAGGATGTTGTAACCTAGAGAGTCAGAGATCACATCACAGTTAACGATCATAGGAAATATAAACCAAAATTAATAAATGAAAGAAAGAACATTGCTTGCTTGAAAATAAAAAAAAATATTTTGTACACGAATTGGACAAGTCTTGTTCACTGTCTCTCTTGCTGCAGACATTTTGACGACCATGAGTTCAGTCTCCAAATTCAGTTCACTGATTAACTGTGGTTTTGAATGCAGACCCATAATCCAGTGCTAATGTCTCACCTGAAAAAGACTACCTTACAAAATATTTTAAGTGAAAGCCCATATGCTAGTTCTTTTTCCTCTGGGAGTGTGAGGGTCTACCAAGGTATCTATGTGACTAACGTAATTTCATAATTACGTAGTACAATACATTTAGAAACCATGCATGAATGTATGCACATACACAAAAAGTAAATAGGTTAAGTTATGGCAGTTTTGTTTAGCTGGTTATAAGCCATATGTACAAATGTATAGGGGATTCTATATGGTTTAGTGCTCCCAACTTAGCTATAACTTGTATTCCTCTCTGGAGGAACTTATAGCTAAGGTGGCATTTTAAGACTGCTGTATGTGCCTGTTTGTTGAGATTTGCATTTATTTGCTGTACTGAGACATCACAGTGTTGAATGCCATGCATGTACATGCATGAATGTATGCACATACACAAAAAGTAAATAGGTTAAGTTATGGCAGTTTTGTTTAGCTGGTTATAAGCCATATGTACAAATGTATAGGGGATTCTATATGGTTTAGAATAAAGGCCTGATGTACGTATAGATCATTACATGTGTATCCTTGAAGACAGAGCCAGACAAGCAAGTAAGAATACCTAATACAGAAGTGAACAGATATTGAATGCAAAAAGTATCTAAACAAGAAAATCTTCATAGTTTTACAGAAATAGGAACTATAATATAGAGAAGGTAAATGATGGTGGTTATTGTGATTTTAATTAATTTGAGTCATTTGTGTCTCAAGGATTTATTAATTTTCTTTTTAATCTTTAAAGAAAATTGAAAAAGAAGATGTTCTGTGTTTGCTTTTGAATGCCACATCTCATTCTTCAGAATGGGATAAGGCAGGATAAATTCTTTTATTGCTGCAGTTGATTAACAATGGAGATTTATGTGTGATTTATGTGTATTATAGCAAACAATGATCAGAAACAGAGGGAAAATAGGAGCAACAAGTCTTTTTTCTCTATTTTATGATATGCAAAAAATATTTTAGTTCTTGTTTTTCTCCTGTTTTTAAAGACATTTTAAGTTTTGTGGGTCTTAGAAACATTTTAAGTTTTGTGGGTCTTTGGGTTTCAGTTTAACAATTAAAGAAATTATTACATCAACAGAATCACAAGTTAACAAGTTAAGCAAGTGAAGGAAGGAAATTTCTCTTAATCTTGAAAATACTGCCTATGAGCTTACATCCCTGACTTTAAAAAAGTAAGGTTTATCAGCCATATGCTTCCAAAGCCTCCAGTGAGCAGCTTTTATTCTTCAAAATCCTAGATAGAACTGTCGTTATTCAACATTCATGTATTACACCACACTTTATTTTACATGCATAATCTGTTAACCTGATTTTCCTTTTTTGACCTTTGTTTTTAATTCTGTTTACATAGGTGATGATTTCTGTGCTATTTCTTGAGGTAGAACAGAATTTTGTTGTAATAGGTAAGGGTGTTGTTGTTGCTGTTTTTACTGCAGCAGTAACTAAAAAGCAGCTGAAAAGATTTGTTCAGACAACCCAGGAAAAGCATTCCTTGGCCAGAGATCAAATAGAGTCTACATTTTGACCTGGTTTAGAATTGTGTCTGCATTTAGAATATTCTAAATAAAAAGCATCCAGATATAGGTGCTAACAATTTAAAATGACAGTTCTCAGTTGAAAGAAATTGGAATTTCGGGTATTTATGTACAAGTTATGAATTTTTTTTGCTATATTAAATTGACTTAGTATTGAATCACACAGTGCCTCTAGATTCACACATCTGCTGTCTGGATTCTTGTAAAATATACAGGGTGGACACTGAAAAGTGACTAGTCCTCTCAGCTGCAGAACAGTGTTTCAGAATAACACTGTGTCTGAAGCTGCAAATTCCAGATTGACTCAACTTTTTTACATGCTGGGGATGCTGTACGTGGGAGCAAAGGTATACCAGCAATTCCCCAGAAATGGGAATCCAAGTTATTGGAAATTTATTGAAGTTATTAAAATTTTGGTATATGTATTTAGAAACACACAGAGAAGTAGACACAAAAGGACCCCACTTAAAAATGAACAGGACATAATGATACTCGAAACAGAAGTCATGAAATACTAGTATTTCCAAAAGAAGACCCGTTGGAGGAGTTCAGCTCAGCAGAAGTGATGTGAAAAGTGCAGTGTCACAGATGTGAACCTCGTGAACATTACCGCTGGTGAGAAAATGAAAGCTAGCAATATGAGTATTTGACGTTTTACTTAGATCTGAATATCTCTTTTGCCTTCTAAAGTACAGATTGATTGTTCTTATCAAACATTTTGACAGTCTTTGTCTGCTTGTTCTATTGATCAGATGACCCTGAAGGGGTGAACTGTAAATCAGAGAGAGGAGCTCTAGGAGGGACGTTGTTCAAGTTACTGAGATGCTTTATGAGGTATTCGGCGCTCCTGTAGAGTTCAAGGCAACTGGAATGTGGATACTCAAATCTAGAAAGGTACTGTGCTTACAGAATGTGCTGGTGAACTGCAAGCCTATCCAGATTTAGAAAAGCATGAAAAAAATATTGACACAGTTTGTAGCTGCAGGCATAAGAATCTCAAAACATAGAAATCTCATGCTGCAAGGAGTTATAGATGAGTGCTTGGAAATTGTAATTACCTGTCTTTGTTTAAATTATGTATCTCTTAAATACAAAGGAATATTCTGGAAATATTTTCTATGTCTGCCAAGTTCATGATGGTTTATGTGTGTCATTTCATGCAAAAGAATTATATTTTATATATATTTTCTATTAAAAATATTTTTATATTTATGTTTTTATATATTTTATGTATAATATTTTATGAGGTCAGTTTATGAAAATAAATTTTCATATCACACCCCTGGACGCCTTCCTGTGTAACCTCATCTGGGTGTTCCTGCTCTGGCATGGGGACTGGACTAGATGATCTTTCGAGGTCCCTTCCAATCCCTAACATTCTGTGATTCTGTGATTCTGTAAACATACATTTATTTTTTAGCACTGATGAAGGGTTGCTTTTGTATGTATTTATAGAAAGACTACAGGGCAAACTACAACACATGAGCATGTACTCTACACTGCTTCTTTGGAATATCTCTTTCAAGCAATCCATTTTGTTTTCTGTCAGGGATCTTAAGTGAACCACAGCACTGTTCAAAACCAGTTTCCCCTGTGAGCTAATGAGATCCAGAACAGTGGAGATTTATACAGTTGCAGGTGTCAGCTGCCATGACTCTTATTAGCCTTTCCCCATTTAAGTTTTATGCCCTGTCCCTTCTCAAGCTTCATCCAGCCTCCTTTTTCCCTCTAGACTCCCCTTTCTACTAATTCTCAGCTCTGTTTACAGTATTAGTTTCTCCCATTCAGGTCTTTTTGCTGGTTGAGAGCCAGATAAATTATGAGGACAGAAAATAGATCCTGGCCTCTTTTAATAAAGGAAAAATTCCATTCCCCACAGTTCACCTGAAAAGATGAATTTTCAGTTGAACTGAGGGAATTATGGCATGGCTTGACTGTCAAGCAAGATCTGTAACATAGAAGAGATTTTGTTTTCATTTTATTTTTTTAGGATATGGACATCATTAGGAAATACATTTCTGACCACTTTCATGGTGTCTAATGTTTGGCTAGGAATCCGTCATGTGCATCTGTCTTTTCAGTCTCGGAATAATCAAAAGAAAAAGAAAGAAAAAAGAGAAAAAAAAAAAAGAACCAGTTTCTGTATTCAGGTTTCAGAAGTGGAAAACCAGTCAATGACTTCTCAGAGACTTCTGGAATTTGTTGTTCCAACAACTGAGGTCTTGCACGGTGTAAAGCATAGCAGGTATGGTTACATAAAAGGTTTTTGCCAGAATAGGGATAGGATTTGGGGGCTGCTGGTGTTAACTGAAAGAAGGGTTAACTACCACACTTTTCTGCAGTGAACTGGACAAGAAAAGGTCTATTTTAATTTCCAAAGGTATTGCAACTAGATGCAGTTGAACCTGCATATTCATGAGACCAAGTATGAAACAGAGAAGTGAACCAGCTATGTTATTGGTGCCTGGGAATCCTCACCTGTTACTGTTTCCCATATAGTAAACAGATTTTTAATCTTTTTCTAAGCTCTCCTTGGATACTTCAGTCTTCTTTTAATCAAGTGCTGCTTCAGCTCAGCTATTATAGCTGTATGGCTTTTACTAAGCAATGTTTGTCTCTTTCGAGCTCCTCTTACTCTTTTGATACATAGCAATAGAGACATAGATTCAATTCCCATGCTTAGGCCAATACACAGAGGAACTTAAAATAGCATCCAATTAATTAAACAACAAGAAAAACAAACAAACAAATAGTAAAGCAGAATTTACCAGAAAAAGCAATTCCTGTATTATAGTGAGATGCTGCCTCTACCAATCCTCTGCTGTTTGCTTAAACGCCAGAAAAGTAGCTTTAAAAATCTCGTGAGGAACACAGATTCTGCTGGTTCACTCTGAATAGAAAGGTAGTCAGAAATAGTACACTTAGCAAGAATCTTCTAAGGAAAATAAAAAACAAACAAACAAACAAACAACTTCTCTTTGCCCTATACAGCTACTGCTGTTGTCAAATGAAAGCTGCACTGGAGCAACTGAAGAGCCAGCAGCATCTTCCAGGCAGCAACAGGGACATGCCTGTCTCCTGCTGTTTTTTTGAGAGGGGAACCGGTGAATCTGTAATTGTGCAACTTGTACAAGGGAACAGCGAAAGAAGATCCAATCCAAAATACACTGAAGACAAGCGGGTCTTTCTCTTACTGTCGTGGGCTGTAGATAACAGCACAACTGACTTATGCTTACTCTGACATGGGGATGGAGTTCAACCATTTTTAACTGTAGCAGCAACAGTATCTAGAGAAAAATACAAAATCAAATCTGCTGTGAGAAGAATCTCTGCCTGTTTTAACATGAGTATCTAAGGTATTACATGAATAGGAATTGTGTTTTAATATTTAGCTACTTTATTAATTAAATTTTAAATTATTTTTAGTTACATATAGAAATTTCTTACTGCATATACATAGTAGACACCTGTGAGTTATTTTATCTGTTATGGTAATAATTTATAGTTGAAGAAAGAAAGGAAAAGGTATAAATGACGTTTTATTTTTCCATTTTAAGCTTCAGTTTATTAACCTGTTTGGATAACTGTTCTCAAAAAAGTGTATTATTATAAATGTTGTCACCTGCATGACTAAGACTAAAACATGGATGCATAAAATTAGACATTAAAGCTAGAGAAAAATAAGAGCTAGAAAATTCCTTCTTGACCTCACCCTTCTGCAGATTTCACAAGTGGTATTATAATGGCTACAAGAATATTGAGCCAGAAATTACTAAGTCATTTGGACACAAAAGAAGGAGTGATCTTATCAGTGTTACTTTTCTTTCTGAGAAAAACTAAATTGATCCTTGCAAGAGGTCTAGGAATTTTCACAACGAGGGCATCATTTTCTACACCTTTTATATCAAGTAGACATTTTCTGCTTTAAGAAAGAATGATCACAACCCCTCATAATTTTGAAGTTTTTGCACTTTTTAGTCATATACGTTGTATACAAGGCTGAGGAAGAATTCAACCTTTGATTGGAGCATCATTCTGATTTGGAAAGTGTCTGTCATTTGAACATTGCTCATACTCCCATCATGTGACTCATAAGGTACTGTAGGCAAAGTGAAATAAAAACAAAACAAAGCAAACAGGAGCTAAAACAAAAAGTAAATAAAGCTTTCATTGTTTTGAATAGTCTTCTATGGTCTGTGACTCTTAAATGTGTGTGTGTGTTATTTACCACAACACATAACCATACGTTTCTTCCCACCCATCATTTTTCAAGGAGGTAATACTACTGGTACTACTACTACTGATACTAGTGATACTAATAACAATAGTATTAATACTATTACTATGTTTTACACACATACTCTTCCAAATTCTTAAGTAAAATCTCCATTTTGGCCAATTTTATTGGGCCTTAAACAATAAAATTACATCATTTGTGGTGTATTGCATGGCAGAGTCACTCAACCAAACGGAATGCTTTGACAGCCTGCAGATGGTTCATATAGCTCAGTCCTGTTTGATTATTTTAATAATCTATCACAAATTATCTATAAATGCTGTTATTGATACATACAGTTCATTTTAGGGACAGCATAATAATTATCAAATTGTACAAGAATATTGTCGCAAGAACCTTAAACTGTTGTGTTCTTGTAAGAGGCTCATTATTTTGCCTGCTTATCTTTTCTGGAGATCAGAATATTTATGGAATCCACTAATAACCCCCAAAATCTATCAACACCTAAAAGGCCATTGTGATCTTTAAACATATTGGCTAACAATGAGTCAGCTTTGGTGATGACAGTTTTATATACATTTATGTTGTAATTAAGCTTTAGTTACTTAATGGTATGTTGTTTTCAGGCTTTCTACCTCAAATGCCCAGTACTCCTTTGTCTCTCATGCTTTTTGCAGTGCTTGAAAAGTTGTATAAAATCATATTAAATAACCTAGGATCTTACTTATGCTATACTTATACTTACTTACTGACTTACTAGACTTTCTTTCTTACTTTTGGATAGCTGTCTTTTGGTTGCCTTTTATAGTGTCAGTTTATTTCCTTCAGAGAAAAATATGGTGGTGTTTCTGTGATGATTCCTGGTGATTCAGTGATAATTATATTGAGTAAAGTATATTATTTTTTATACTTTTATCCTGCTGCGTGAGAGGCTGCAGAACAACCTAGCAGTTTATGCAATGCTGTGCTGCTTATTAGTGCTGTCAAGAGACCTTGGGATATCAGTCATACAAGCATGTTCAGACCAACTTTACAGTGCCTGTAATGCTTGCCCTACTTTGAGTGCAATGTAGCATGGATGAGTTTATGTTTGACAAACTGGATTTGCTGTGCACATACAGTGCTATAAGGACACGTGCTATACTAAGGTCCCTTAATAAGGTTTGGCAGTAATTCCTTAAGAAATGGACTGTGCTGATATCACCTAAGCCCTAAACAGAGTGCAAGAACTTCGTAGTATCACAGAGAATCAGAGTACCTTGTGAGATGTAAAGGAACAAAAGGTGTAAAAATAGTAGCAGGTTTATGTAACAGGAAGAGTTGACACTGCCACATTTAACAGTACAATGTATTATTCAGATCCATGTTCTTTCATAGACTTTTTGTCGAAAGCAGTTACATTTCTTCTTGCCAATAAATAAAAGGGTCAAGGACACACCTAACTCTTTTCTTCCAACACTGCTAATTTGTAGAGGGGAGCCACTTTGTGATATGCTCTGAATATCGAAGTTTACTCAAGATGATAAGAAATAAGGCATCCACCCCCCTGAAGAAAAAAAAGGAAAAAACAAACAAAAAGACCACAACATCAACAACAACAAAACCAAAATCAAACCAAAATCAAACCAAAAAACCCAACCAAAACTAACCACAAAAAAACCACACCAAAACCAAAAACCAAACCAAACGAAACCAAAAATAACAACCAAAAAACAAAGGGCAATTTGTAATTGACCTGCTTTAATCTCTCTCCTGTCACCTTTTCATCAGGTTGACTAGCTCTCACTGGCAGTTGCTGGGTCCTCTCTGTAAATCTTTCATTTTATGTGAAGAGTTCCCAAAAGTTTTAATTTTATTCTCACTGAATGATTGAAGCTAAAGTTACAGAATATGCTGTTAACCATATGTATATTATATCTAGCTTTTGGGTTGGGGCTTTGCACAAGTCTTCAGCTTAGGTTCCTAGCCAGTATGGATTGGCTTAAAAATGCATTCAGTTATGTCCTCCTGACATTTGGATTTGAAGGAATATTAAATTCTTAGAACTATATTCCCCATTTATAGGAGACAACACCACAATTATGCACACAGACTAAGTTATATTCTTGAGTATTCCTGGAGGGTATACATCTAAAGATTTAAAGCATTTAAAGATGTTACTCTCTTCTGTTGCTTGTTCTGCTCCTCACCTAAAAGCTTCCATGTAAGATTTTTCCATTTGCAGGGGGCTAGAGATGATTAAGATTATAAACTGCTGCTGGTAGATTATTCAGAAGTTGTTTGTCAAAGCACCAACATCTAAATTACCTTGGTTCATTGGTACCTTGGATGCTCGGGATTGATGCCTCAGTGAAGATAAAAGACTGTACACCGCGAAGGATTTTCTAGGTCATGAAACACTGCCAGAAAGCATGTGTGGAATATCAGAGCAACTCAGGGACTGGATCATTTTGAGCATACTGCTAAAACAGAATATGTGGTTAAGACCCATGTGATCGTGATGTAGGACTGGTCAGGGGAGACAGGTGACAACCTGACAATCATTAGGAACACAAAGCCTTACCTGACAATAATGAAACAGCAGAGTTAGTCTGCTAGAGAAGACTACACATAGCCTTCTATTTGTAGCTATATCTTATTCCCGAAGTGAAGGCAAATCAATGCTTGATCTAATGTCAATACTGTCTCAACAACATATTTCCTTTATATTTTTTGACAGCCTCGATATATTATATTGTAGTAAGAGTTCAGGCAATTAAAGCAGTGAAAAACATTAATATCAGTTATTTTACTATTTGTTTCTAGTCTTCATTGGCATATTTCTACCATTGTTTGGGAAATAAAACACAATTAGCTCTTTTTTTTTTTTTTTTTTCTGTTGTTTACAAGAGATACCTAGTGTTACATACATTAAGTGTCCAAAAAACACAAGTCAGTATGGAAATAGTGATTTCTAATAGCTATTTTTACTTGATTTTCAGTTTTTTTAGTTCTTAGATCACATTTGGGTCACATTTCTGTGCAGCTGTGAGGGACATAAGTGCTAGAAGCAGAAGAAACAACCTAGAAATCCTTATGTAATCAAAGAGCTACAGAAGGGGTTTTAAGGAAAATAACAATAATAGGCAGCTTGCAACAAAATTGTGAGCGCCAGCAAGAATTAAACTTCGTTTTCTGAAAAAAAAAAAATAAATATTGTCAGACCACTCTAATAGGATGTTATTTATTTATTTTTGTACTAGAATTAAAAACCATACAAAGAATCATACTCTTACGCTGTTTTATCAACATGAAACTGAATATGATCTGACAAGTGTCAGTCCGCTGTATAAATAAGTAAGCATGAAAAGCTCTCTTCTGGACTCTCACCATCTGACTTCAGAACTTAATTAACTTCTTTTACATGCTTAAATCAATTATTATCTTGTGCACATTACTAGGATGCAACTACTGAGGAAATTAACAGAAACAGTCAAGGACATCTATGGAAATTCAGTTAAAAATCTTAATTTCTGCAAGAATGTATTTTGTTTCTGAATTTATTACAAATAATTTTACTTGTAGTTTGCATTATATTTATAATATTTTGGTTTATTGGAAAATACAGACGTTTATGTAATATTTATTCTTAAATATTTTCTGTCTCTAAAGGAAGCAATTCTTTTGAATAAAAAGTATGTCTAAAAACTTAAATCAACAGACACAGAGTCTCACTTTGTTGCTCTAAACTCAACCACAGTAGGAAAGGAAAGTTCAAAGTTACAGCTTTGCATCACTGCCAAAATACACGAGCCCTATCTCACTGGATTGAGTCAGTTGAGTCCCACTGTGATGATGGAGTTCAAGCTGCAAGAAGAGTTCATGTTGGGCTGACTCTGCAGTACCACCCTAGAATGCAATGTGCAGTATCTGTTTTGTATTCCCTCGGGCTGGGAATTTATAGCAAACACTGCTTTCGGGAACAGTGTTAGTAACTGAAATACTGCAGCACAAAGTGGCCTCCCAGCAACTCTTAGCTACTGCCACAGTGCACACAGATAGTAAAAATAGAATCTTGCTTGTTCATCTGAAATAGTTTCTGAATTGTCAATTTCAAGTGATTGTAAATAACTGGAACTTAAATCTGGTATTCAACTGAGACAAATACAAAGACATGTAACTTAGAATTTCAAGTAAAAAAGTCCAGCAAGACAATTGAGGCAAAAGGGATATTATACCAAAATGTCAAAATCCCCTTATCTTTGAGTGGGAGCAAGTATCTTTTCGTCTTAAAAAGCTAGTGCCTGTAAAATAATACATAAACAGTAATACAAGCACATTGATAAGACTAGAAAACTATTTTAATTATTGCAAATGTTTTTTGACTAAACTATCAGTGCTTATATTTTGTTCCAATTTGTTTCTTTTCCTAAGGTCCCTCTTTTTTTTTTTCTTTTTTTTTTTTTTTTCCTAAAGACAGTATGAATCATTAAACAAAGAACTGAAAATCATACGTCTTGGCTCTGTTCTGAGCAAAAACATTTCTGGGTTCTGATTTATGCCCTGTCTAATAATTGTAGCTTTACCAAGGCTACTGCTGTGCACTCTGCTGTGACTTAACCTGGCTACACTTTAACCTCTCCACCACATAATAGCAGGTAAGCTATACTTTACTCAATTTTGCAGCTTAGAGATAGTCACATTAAAACTTCAGTTCATAATTCTCTTGTTATCGCTGAATGATAGAAGCTTAAAGTGTAGCAATTTATATTTTTAAAATTAAAGCTAAAATTCTTATTTAATTAATTCCAGTACTTATACTTTTAGCCTGTCCACAGTCAGAAAATGAATACATTCCTGTGCATTTCTTACCAGTGTGCAATACTAAGACAGACAAACTGTTGGAAAACCAATTTCTAATATTAAAAATTGGTAGACTGTGAGGTCCTTGCATATGTTTGTGGCTCTCCTGTTGTATGCATATGCATGAACGCAATGGGCTGATAAGTCTGAGGATGTGTAGGTGTATGTTCTCAGCTGCCATCCCTAGGGTTAGGGAGAGTCTCATCTGTGTCCTCTGCTTACTCTACGAAGTTTGGGTGGTCGTGGACTGTGTTGCCCCTTCCAGCAACCACTCCTTGGGTTAAGAAGGGTATCATGTCTTATTTATTGAGCCTGGGTGGCCACGTACTCTTCACACCCTCTTTCAGGGTGATGGAACTTAGCTCTTCATTTTCCCTGCAAGCCTTCTATAACCAGGTGACTCTCCCAGTTAGTCTATGACACAGTCTACACACCACATGCAAGGTCAAAGCTCAGCTGCTTCCTGGGGTTTAATTTCACTAAGAAACAAATTAACAATGAAACAATCAACTCCCAAGGCTCAGCTAAACCCATCTCCTCATTTTACTGCAACACAAGCCCAATCTCCTTCTGCCAGGACAACGAAACTGTGGAATCTGCTTCCTCCTCTAAATTACCTCCAGCTGTTGGTCCCTTCCTCTAGGCCTCATGTTTCTGGCAGGTGCTATGGGGTGGGGCAAACTTCATCCGCACATTCAGGACACTTTTAACTACCTCCTGCCCCAGTGCTTTGTTCCGTGGATGTGCCCTACTTTGTATTAGTGGTTTGTGTTTTAATTTGGCTTGAAGGCTGCAGTGCCATGGTCTGTGACCTTATTCAAAGACAGCGAAAAACCACAGCCTTCCCAGTTGTACAGGTAAGTGGAGGAGTGACTCCCAAGGCAATGCTGTAATACCATATGAGGTATGGTATTACATGGTATGGTATACATTACAACCCTGGGGAATGTAACCTGTTTATCTCACTTATCTGTACCTATCCATCCTGTACACAAGGCATTGTGTGTAGTAAAGAAGTAGGCAGTAAACCAAAGCAAAGTTACCCGCAAAGCCATATCCTAATCATTTTGAGCAATTTCTGGAGGTTCTTTAGTTCTAGCTCTAGTCTTTTCAAGGGCAGAGCAGACCTCTGCTACTTTCTTCTCTGCTTATGAGATGAAAACAACACTTTTCATTGAGTGAGAAGTGAGTCATGCCAGTGGTAGAACTTGAGGACCCTGTGTCAGGGAATCCAGGCTCCTATGCTGAGCTTTTTCGGCTCTGATTTTTTAACTGTGCAAAAAAGACCCCCAACCAAAACCACACCACAAATCCACCAGAAACCCTGACTGGAAGCAAGTGTGTTCTAAATTAATTGTCTAAACAAGATCTAAGATATTTCTAGGGTTATTATACTGTCCTGAGAAATATATAAATTACTAAAATATTGAGGACCTTGCCAAAACCTGCTAGAAATAATTTCAGCAGTTTTGGCTTCTTTTGTTCAATATAGCTGAAAAGCATCTTTCAGAAAGTACCTGTCTGATGGTGCTGTTCCCTACCAAACTACAAATGATGAACAAGAATTGCCAACCTAAATATCCTAGGAGATATGCAAATTCATTAGTAGAAAATGTTCGCAATTCTAAATAAAATCGGAAGTCTAGTGATATCTTTTGTTTAAAAGAAAATGAGAATGCTCTATGATGTATTTATGCTTCTTATGCAGTATCGGGGGCTTGCCACAATGGATGGAGTAGTATTTTTTTCCACATTTAGGTAAGGAGAGGAAATAGACAAACAGAAACAAACAAAAACCACAATCAAACAAAACTGTGATGAGGAGTAACTGCAACATATTTGTAACATGAACATGTTTCACTGAAAGATGTGGAATTTTGCAACTGCAAAAAACCCAAACAAAAAACATTCATGCTTCCTCCCACTGAGGCAACTTAGGGAGCACTTTTATTTATGTCATTTTAACAGATGCTCTAAGTGACAAAAGCCATAGCAACTACATTTCAATTGTGTAATGTAGTTCTAATAGATACCTTACAAGTGGAAAAGCCACAAAGAATTACATGCCTAACAGTTGTGTATTAGGAAAATTTGTGTTGACTCAAGTCAAACCAAATGTGTTTTATTTGGAAAAAGTGAAATCTAAAGTGAAATACTTAGGCTTGAAAGAATTCTGACTAACAGTCTCATACATTTGACAGCTGTATACATAGGTGTTTTAAAATGCAAAGATTTGGGAGGAAATTAATGTATGAAATTGTCCAAAACAAGGCACGGTGTCCCAATTAATCAAAACTCATCAACTGTGTGGTTTAGGTTTTGTAAAATATTCTAAGAATTGTCATGAATGCTGTTTAATAACTAGAACCTTTATATAGAGAACTAGCTTATGAAAAGGCAGGAAAACAAATATGAAGATGATTGAACTATACACAAAAAATATTATGTCCATAAAATAGGTATCTGACCATTGGAAAGTGTTGTTTGTGTGCTTATTGTGGTAAAATGTTGTGTCTCCACTAATAGCAAACGCACAAATTTATTTTTTAAGTGGTAAAGTTATGGAGATTGTGGCCTTCTGTTTTGTGTTGTGTCAAGCTGTGAACCTAGCCCCTGTAATAACTGAATCTTTTCAGCTAAACTTTGAATGACCTTGTACTTGGAAAATGTCTTTAAATCCCATTTAGTCATTAGGGTTGTTTAGCAGCTAATCCAAGTATATTGTTTTTTAAATAAGGTTAGCTTCTTCTTGCCCACATGTAATAGGGAACAAACGGTCAAGGGGACAATGATAAAAATATTAGGAAAGAGATGAAAAGTTTACAAGACAGTTATTAAAAGGCGGGGATGTGGAAAAAATGAAGGCTACATATTACAGACTGAATGGATAATTTAAGGGAAAAAAAAACAATTTAAAAAACCTCTAAAGAAAGAAAAATGTAAAAATGTAAACATGTTAGAATTATGACAGGATGGTCATTATGGTTAAATGAACAGGTAATAGTACATAAAGATAAATAATTGAACGTGTAAGATCATGAATATGACATGATACAATATACAAGGAGTGATGAACAATAATAAAAATTATAAAGGATGTTTTATGGAGATACATGGTATTAATCAGGTATTTGTTGACTCTCATGTTCATATAACTGGACAGAGAATACTCAGATGTGGTCTTTCACCTTTAAATTTGCATTTGTAATTTCACAGATAATAATTGCAGTAATAATAAAAATACTTTTTAAATGAAACTATATAAAAATAGATATTTTGGCCTTGAGTAGCGTAGTCACTTCCTTCTTCTGAGAAAGGACTCTAGAGACCAGGATGCTGCAAAAAAACAACTGTCACAGGCAAAACCTCCACAAAAGATACTGGAATTCTTTTGTCAAGGCCACAGGTGGAGGGAATGGACATTTTAACGCATATTATAATTCACACAATATGTAAGCCTCCTTTGCTTCTCTCCATGCACACACAGTAAGAATTTTATTTCTTGTCATAGTGGTACATTCAGAGCAACTTTTCCAAAATTTGTGCAAAAGTGCCAACAGAGGGAAAAAGAAAACATACTTTTCTGTAAAAACACATATGATATTCCTATAGCAAGGTAATGACATTGGTGAAATGCAATTCTATTGGTGCTTATTTCCAGGCTAAAAAATATCCTGACCTTACATTTCAACTTTCTTCTTCTTAAGTTTGGGAAATATTATAGTCTTTTAACTACTACTTTGCTTCCCATGTAGGCTACAGGAAACACGCAAGGATATGCTTTGGCAATGCTGTTCATTCAATCCTTTATTTCAAAACCAAGTACTCTCACAGAATCACAGAATCGACTGGGTTGGAAAAGACCTCAGAGATCACCGAGTCCAACCCTTGGTCCAACTCCAGTCCGTTTACTAGATCATGGCACTAAGTGCCATGTCCAATCTCAGTTTAAAAACCTCTAGGGACGGCGAGTCCACCACCTCCCTGGGCAGGCCATTCCAATGCCTGACCACTCTCTCTAAAGAATTTCTTTCTAATATCCAGCCTAAATTTCCCCTGGCAGAGTTTAAGCCCATGCCCCCTTGTCCTATTGCTAACTGCCTGGGAGAAGAGACCAGTCCCCACCTGGCTATAACTTCCCTTCAGGTAGTTATAGAGAGTGATGAGGTCACCTCTAAGCCTCCTCTTCTCTAGACTAAACAACCCCAGCTCCCTCAGCCTCTCCTCATAGGTCTTATGTTCAAGTCCCTTCACCAGTCGTGTTGCTCTTCTCTGGACCCGCTCCAGCACTTCAATGTCTTTCCTGAACTGAGGGGCCCAGAACTGAACACAATACTCCAGGTGTGGCCTCACCAATGCAGAGTACAGGGGAAGGATCACTTCCCTTGTCCTGCTGACCACGCTGTTTTTGATACAGGACAGGATACCGTTGGTCTTCTTGGCCACCTGGGCACACTGTTGGCTCATGTTGAGCTTCCTGTCAATTAGCACCCCCAGGTCCCTTTCTGTCTGACTGCTCTCCAGCCACTCTGCGCCCAGCCTGTAGTGCTGCAGGGGGTTGTTGTGACCAAAGTGCAGCACCCGGCACTTGGCCTTATTGAACTTCATCCCATTGGAATCAGCCCATTTTTCCAGTCTATCCAGATCCCTCTGCAGAGCCCTCCTGCCTTCCAGCAGGTCGACACTCCCTCCCAACTTGGTGTCATCAGCAAATTTGCTGATGATGGTCTCAATCCCCTCATCTAAATCGTCAATAAAGATGTTAAACAGGACTGGACCCAACACTGACCCCTGGGGAACACCACTAGTGACTGGCCGCCAGCTGGATGCAGCCCCATTCACCAGCACTCTCTGGGCCCGGCACTCCAGCCAGTTCTTAACCCAGCGTACAGTACGCTTGTCCAAGCCATGGGCTACCAGCTTTTGCAAGAGTATATTATGGGAGACAGTGTCAAAGGCCTTGCTGAAGTCCAGATAGACCACATCCATGGCTTTCCCCTCATCCACCAGGTGAGTCACTCTGTATATCCTGATCTTAAATCCAGTACTTATGTACCAGCACCAGTCCAAATATTTCATGTACTATAACAGTTAGATCTTCCACACCTTCCTTAGCTGTAGGCTCTCAAATCCAACTCTGGAGATAACAAATCTGAATATTCTTCCCATGTGAAACAGTTTGTGTGCTTGTGGATCCTAATGCACTATCATGACTTACCCTAAAACAAGGTTTGCAACCCTTGTCCTGCAAAATGTTAGTACCTCATTCAAAGAAAAAAAAAAAATCCAAAAAGGCGTGCCATGTCTTACTGAACTAAAATATGCTGGAGCCTCAGCACCCCATAGCAGAACACCTGGAAATGTTTGCGCCATTCATATGCAAAACACTAGTATCCAGCAGAGATGTGAAACAACTCTAGGTGTTCCTACAGCTCAAGGAGAGCAGAATCTCCTAGATTCATAGAATGTCCTGAGTTGGAACAGACCCACAAGGGTCATTGAGTCCAACTCCTGTCCCTGCATATGACAGCCCCACAGTTCACACGGTGTGTCTGAGGGTGTTGTCCAGTCTCTTCTTGAACACTGTCAGGCTTGGGGCCGTGACACTTCCCTGGGGAGCCTGTTCCAGTGGCCCACCACCCTCTGGGGAAAGAACCTTTTCCTAATGTCCAACCTGAACGTGCCCTGGCTCATCTTCCTGACATTCCCTCGGGTTCTGTCACTGGTCACTGGAGAGAAGAGTTCCCAGGCACTACTGAAATCTGCACTTAGCGTCTTGGCCAGACAGCAGCCGTTCCTACATCGTGAGGAGAAAATGAGGCTCAAAGGGCACCCTCGGCAGGTTCTCACACAGCCTGCTCCGTGACGGGCGTTCCCGCGGCTCCCGCAGCCCGCACGGACCGGCCCCTCACGGCCGCGAGCACCAACGGCGGCCGGCGCCTCCGGCACACGGCGCATGCGCTGCCCGGCCGCTCGGGCGGGCAAATTCAAACCTGCCTGTCGACCCTTCGCTTGGTCGATGTAGCAGTTGCGCTGACGTCATTGCACCGCGTCCTTCTTCCCTGCGGTTTCCGGCGCTCGCCCGCGCGGTAAGTGCAGCTGAGAGGGGGAAAGTTTTCATTTGTGTGGTTCACAGTACCGGTTCTCTCCCATTTCCCTCAGGAGCGGGCGGGCTGGGGCTTTCCGCACCCTCTCCTGGCCGTCCCTGAGGAGGTGGCCAGAGGCTCTCACCGCGACGCCGGCGATGGCTTCGGGGCAGGCGGAGGCGGCAGCACCGCGGGTGGCTGAGCTGGAGGAAGAGCTGCGAAGTCTGGCGGAGGAGCTGAGCCGCTGCCAGGTACCTGAGAGCGGCGGTGAGGGGCTGCCCGGAGCGGCGCGGCTGAGGTGCCTGCCGACCGGGAGGCTTCTGCCCGCAGCTCGTGAATGTCGAGGGTTCGCGTCCCGGTTCCGGCGGTCACGGAGGGCAGGGCGGGGATCAGGGTCACGGGTGCCCAGCCCGTGTAGGGCAGGAGGTCCGAGTGGCCACCGCGGCGGGTCCCCGGGCGGGGGCTTCTTCTCAGCATCCACCGCGGCACCACGCCAGGGGGCTGCGGCGCCCACCTGTTGGGCGCCTGGGTCCGGTCCCCCCGCAGCCGCTGTGGAAGCGGCAACCCGAGCGCTTGGGCCTTGCAGCTCCGCCGGGCGAGCTGAACCGGCCACGGGCTCTTACTCTGGCTTAAAAGCAAGCACTTGGCCAGAAAGCGTGGTTTTTTGGTTTTTTTTTTTTTCATTCTCCACAAGAAGTCACCGTTAATTTGCTTGATGTGTAATGGCAAGAGTGCTGAGGTGCTGCTTAGTGCAATTTCTGCAGAAACGAGCAAATAGAGCGGTTCTGTAGAAATGTATGTATTGAAGGAACCTTTAGAGGTCATTTAACCTCTCCCCCTACCTTGCAGCAGGATTAAGTATATCCAAACCATTCCTGAGAGGGAGTGATTTATGAATAATTATGTTTGTGCTTTTAAAAGTTCCCCCAGACTACACCTTCCTGTGACCTCTCTTCACAGGAACTGTTCCCTCTTTCTTTTCAACCTTTACGTTTAGGTATATTTAATGAAAATAACAAAATGTTGGTAATATGAGGTCCCATCACAGCAATCTGTGCTAATTCTCTGTGAAACAAGTGGATTACACCTACAAGGTATGGCAGAAAGGAAGGCGACAGGTAACGATCTGGCTGCTTTCTCACTTATTTCCTAATAGCCAAAACAATATTTTCTTGTGGGGCATGGTCTTGTTAAGTCCATGAAGGCCTGGGCTGACCTAGTTGTGTCTGTGAGCAGAAAATAGCATCCACATTAGCGTTAGTAGTGGTTTGTTGCTTCAAGCAGCATTGGAACACCTTGCGAACTGGTGCTGGGTTTCTGCTGTAGGTAGAATCCAGACTTCCTATAAAATCCTGTAGCACAGGAGAACTGCAGGAAGAATGAGCTGTCAATACAAATCTGTTTAGAAATACTGAACAATGAATGATTTGGGGATATCTTAAGTGTCTTGTGGGAGAAGTTTAGAAAACACTTTATGATGATAATTCAGTTAGTTTCCTCTTCTTTGTATGCAGATGTGCAGTATCAGACAAAATTTGGTGGAGGCAGGAAGGCTCTGTGCTCTGCTCATTTGCTAGTTCAACATAAATTATATATTACTAAAACCTAGTGGTGTAAAATATTTTTAAGAGGATTATGAATAATAGAAACTTTAAAGTAAACAGTACAAATTTGAATTTCTAATCACTTTGATAATGTAAGTTGATGTACAAAAATTGTAGCTAAGTATGTGATTTCCCCTTTAGATTCATGCAATTACCTGTGCATTTCTCCTTGTTCCTTGAAATGATTACAATCATTTTGAAGTCAGCAACCAGAAAATATTTTAAAATGTATTTCTTTTAAATCTCATACGTATTATCTTGCTGTTCTTATATCTTTGTCTTGTATCAGATCAGATAGCTTTTTGGGAGGGAACCAAGCAAAAAGGAGCATTAAAGTAGCTCCTGTATTTGAAAACAGAACCCAGTCAGTGTTCTGCATTAATCTCTCAGACTTCAGGTAGAATCCAACACGTACCATCCTTCTAATAACAGGGGATGCATGTCTTTGGGATTTATTTTGGGTTATTAATAAAGCAAAGGAAAGTGAAGCAGTAATGTATAAGCAGAGACTCTTCTCTGAAAGCACTGCAGTATAGATGTCTACATGCTTTATCATTTTACTAATCCATCAATAAATGCAGAGAGCCTTGTTTAAGGATCTGTATGTTATATAAAGAAGGGGGGGAAAAGATTTTAATACATAAAAGAAGTGATAACTTAGTCAATTTTACAGTTTTTCCAACGTAGGATTTATCTGAAATAATTAACCTTCTTTGAAGTTTTCTGAAGTTATTCTGAATTTGGATGGGAAATAGATATCACTAAGATTCTTCAGCTGGTTTAAAAGTTAACTGATACAGTTATTCAGGGATGGTTAATCCATTTTATGTCCATATTTCATTTGAAAACATAAGTGTATGTAAACAGTGTTAATGTTGTGCTTTTCTAATGTCTTCACAGCTGAAATACGAAGTTTTTATGGACCAATTAGTTCCTTTACAGGAATTACATTTCACCTGCTGGGATTTCCTTAGTGTCATTTAGATGTAAGATCATCTTTGGTTCTTGCCTTAAGTCATCACCTGACATTTGTGGGTCTTGTTAATCAGAACTGTTTGAGTTGGAAGGGACCACTTGAGAGCATCTGTTCCACCTCACCCTGGAGCAGGTTGCCCAGGGTGGTGTCCAGTCAGGTTTTGAGGATTTCCATGGCTGGAGTCTCAGCAACCCCTCAGGGCAACCTGTGCAGCGTGCGAAGACCTTCACAGTATAAGTTTTTCAGTTTCTGTTAAGATTTTCCTTGTCTTATGTTCAGTTTTGTTGGGTAGGGTTATCACTTTTGGAGACTTCCTTAGTAGGGATTTTGGACAGAAGAGACATTAGTGAGAGGTGTTAGCTTTTAATCCAGCAACTGGTTAAAATTGCATGAGTTTGTTGTTTTGCTTTGTTTCTTCTTTTCTTTTTTTTTTTTTTCCTTCTGAGTATTACATACACGGACACATAAGCTGCACTTCCAAAACAGACTTCGCAACTGAAGTACAGTTTAACAGTGTACCATAACTAAAGAATTAGCCTTAAGTATTTCTTTATGTATTGACTTTTGGGTATTCTTTTTCAGAAGAAAAAAACCCCACTTATCAAATGAGGCTGAAAGTTTTAGTTTGTTCTAGGGAACATTAAACAAGGTTATACAAATAGAGGTGTATATATCCAACAGTTATCTAGCACCTGAAAAAAGTATGCCAAGTTTCTTTTCTACATTTACACACCTTCTTGGGCTGTTGTATTCACTGTCACATAAACTCACTTTGAAAACATATCTCTCCCCTGAGAACCATAGTTCATTGATGATTTGGAATCCATTGGCTAAATATACGGAAGCCACCTCTGGCTAATGAAGCTCCTAAGTCTTAGCGGAAATATTGCGCATGCTGGCTTTGCTTTTCCCACAGGTATTCCCGGCATCTCCTTTTGGCTACTGTCTGTTTTCTACAATGAGATCCTGGAGTAGCTGACCCTTTTTCTCATCTAGAAGAGCAGCCTTTATGTTCAAACCCAGGCTCTTTTTGTTCTTCACATTTGTTTTATCTTTTGAGGTAACTCTTCCATTCAAGACCCAAATATGGCATTTTGAAGACTTTTTTTTTTTCTCCATTACTTTTTTGACTTCAGCAGCTGAGGCTTGCAGTATTTGATATTTTCTTTTAATACTGCTAAAAAATATTGTGGGAGCTTGAATCATAATAAAGGAGGTCTTGGAGTCAAAATTTTTTAGAATCAAGATTCTTGATTCTAAGAAATAAATCTAAAGCATGTTTGCCTCTGTATTATGCTGTTTTGGTGTCTGTAGTAGAGCATTGTGTAATTATTTCGATAATCACTTAATAAACAACTTCTAATTTCAGTGCTCCTCTTCTCCTAATTTTACTTGAGAATTACTTAAATAACTGAGTAATTTTCCTGAAAACAACTGCAAAGGTGACACGGATTTTTTAATTTTTCAATTTATTGATTGCTTTGAGACCTTGTTTCCCTTTCTGTGCCTGGCTCAGCTTTTTGGGGGGGCAGTGGAAAGGGAAGGGTCCAACAGTAGGTTATGACACAGCTGCTCTCAGTTACTTTCTTTAACTGCTGCATTCTATTTTAGGGTTTTGTGCTGCTGCCTACCACCTCAATATTCTTCTGTGGAAAATTTTCAACACCTACATTCTTCATGCTCTTTGGAGTTTTGGGCTCTTTTTGGTGTTTAAAAGATCTGGCATGTATTTTACCCCCATCTTGGTTTCTCCTGTGAATCTATGTTTTCTGGGGCCATCTGGAGGTGTTTTTGCAAGCATAGTTGCTCTCGATAAAGGAAATCAGAGTAGTTTGTTTCTCTTTTTTTTTTTGTAAGGGAAATTATTCACTCTATCTCTGGAAACTCATTTTGTTGAGTGGAGTTTCCGGACCAAGAGTTTTTATTTAGCGTTCATGTGCTTTTTGTTTAATCTTCTGTATTTCTTTAAACCAACTGCTGACTTTATATTTTAATAATTGATTTATAGTATATTCTGTGGTTAATTTCTTGCGGTCTTTTTTTTTTTTTGCCCAAAGATGTTTCATTTGGTGCAAAACAACCTGCATTTCTAAAGCAAAAGATCTGTATTTGGTGTTCTAACTCTCAGCCTCTTAACTGCTAAAGTACAGACACTTCCATGCTTCCTATTCTGTAACTAAAAAGATAGGAAGTGTTTTTTAAAGTATCCTGTGGTGGGAAACTTCATCAAATCCTTGCTTTGAACAAACAATGATATGAGACAGGGTTTTGCACATCCAGTTGAGTGTCTTATGTTGCTGGAAGTAGGAAGAGGTAGAAGCAGCAAGCACATGTCCTCTGTTTTTACTTATGCTACTGGTGAGAGTTACAAAAGGAGTTTAGTTTGGTCAGCTTCATTTCATATTTACCAGCCTGGGATCTCTTTCTTTATTTGCTGAAAGTGCTGTTTTGGGTTCAAACAAGTGTCTTAACAATTTAGCCATTATTAGTTAAAAAAAAAAGACAGTCTTGATTGTATTCTTTGCAGCTTTGATTTCAAAGGTGGTGTGGCATCTCTCACCACTAAAATAAGGTGGATTTTCCTAATTGAGACTTCCTTTCTAACTTTCTGGTTCTGTAAAAACTAAAGAGTACCCTGGCTTTTTTCTGTGGTTGTATATACTGTTTTTAGGGAGCTCTTGTTAGTGTTGTTTTCTCTAGCTTGTGCTTTTCTTGTCAATGATGGCAATAATGCCTGCTCCTTTGCTGTGTTAGGAATTTATAGGTGTATATAGCTGTGACTAAGTAACAGGTCTCTCAAGAGTTCACCATTCATGGTACTCTGTGCACTTTATACCTCTGACTCAGAAGGTGCAATCCGTCGGCTGCCAGTGGTCTGCAGACCATAGCGTTCAGTCAAAGAAACAGTACTGCTGCTTATGTTTTTCAGTTTACATCTGTAGTTTATAGATTGAAAACCAGAAAATTCTGCATTAGTCAGAGGGTTAGGAGCTCATCAGTAATCTGTCTACAAGTACTCTGCTGCAGTAGATTTGCTTGTAGAATTCTCACAGTTTCTGTCAAAAGGTGATAAATAATTGGGGAAGAAAGATGCTCCTGTAGTTGCTGTCACTGTTGCTTCTCTTCGTTGCTAGGGTTTGGGGAAAAGTCTGTAAGAATGGGCTGTGTGTATCCATAAGTATTTTTGTGTAGAAAAGGAGCAAGGAAGTTGGGCTATTACTTTGTGGGAAGTGGAAAGACAAGGGCTTCAGGGGCTGCTGGCTTTGTTTCGTGTTTTGTGTTTCCTGCTTACTGCGAAAAGCTGTGTGTAGATCTTTTCTGTTCTTCATGGTTTATTTTATGCTGTGTTAGCAGAAAAAGAACATTACTTTGTGGACAGCTGGACTGTCTAGTTTTGGTCACTTTGTGGGTCAAGAAGGGATGTAAAATATCTACTTGCTATCACTAGCATTGATAACAGATAGGATTGCTATAACAATTTCTTCTTATGAAAAGTATTTCATTAGCTAGGAAAAGAGATGCATTCTTTCTTTCTGGACCTATTTAATATCCAGGACACCCACTGAAAATCTAATGTGGGCATGATAACATTGATTTATAAATAGTTTTAAAATGCTCCTACTGTATTTAGAAGTAAATTTGAAAAATATATTAAATAACAAAACATTGCATTTTTTCATGATACATGAATAGCTATTTGAGATGCGTGTTGATTGTACATATTAGAAATGTTTTAAATCAATAGCTGAGAATTGAAACAAATACTAAATTTAAAAGGCGATAGTTCTTCCTTAGTGATGTGCTTTTATGTTGACTTGGTTCTTCTTAATTTGTGACCAAAATTTAAATGGTTGTAAACTACTAGTATGACAATTTGAGTGCATTAGTATTTCTTCTGGATGAATTGTTGATATCCATGCTGTTCTTTCGAAGTGGGGCAAAGTGTTTAATGCTCCCATTCATTAAATACCAATTTATTTTATTAGTGATTAAGCCAAGACTACATATTTATTGGTGCCAAGGGATGCCAGCTGTTTAGTGCTTTGGGTGTGGTTGTTTTTTTTTTTTAGTTTTTTTTTTATTTTTATTTTATACTGTTGTATTTTGCCATAAGGAGCCTAAATCACATGAGTCAGACAACACAGGTGTTGTTAGTAAAGGCCTTACTCTCTATATATTATAGACAGAAGTAGTGTTGTTGAATAGCTGTTTGTTTATTTTTGTCTTTTTTATGTTTGATAAATGTCAGCTAACTAGAAGAATTTTTGCGTAACTGGGCTTTCCTTCTGAAACATACAAGTTTGGAATATTTGAGCGAAACTGAAGATGAACTGAGAGTGAGATTTAAATTAAAAAAAAAAGTTTTTTTGCAATTGCTGAAGTAGTTACCTACTTACAATATGTTTGTGTGTGAATATTTCACATTGCCTCCACCATGTGAGTAGGAATCTGAAATTGGGTGTACAGATCAGAGCCATAGAACGGTTTGCATTGGAAGAGACTTTTAAACACCGTCTAGTCCACACCCCCTGCCATATGCAGGGTCATCTTTGTGCCTTCTGTTCTCCAGGCTGAACAACCCCAACTCTCTCAGCCTTTCTTTGCAGGAGAGGTGATCCAGGTCTGATTTTTTTGTGGCCATTCTCTGGACCTGCATGGACAGAGCTGTGTCTGTCTGGTGTTGGGGTCCCCAGAGCTGGATGCAGTACTCCAGGTGGGGTCTCAGGAGAGCAGAACAGTGAGAGAGAATCGTCTCCCTCAGTCTGCGGGCCATGCTTCTTTTAATGCAACCCAGGATACAATTGGCTTTCTCAGCTGCAAGTGTGTTTTGCTGGCTCATATCCAGTTTTTCATCTGCCTGGATACCCAAGTCCTTCTCCTTGGGGTTCCTATCAATCAGTCCCACAGTCTGTACTAATATTTGGGATTCCCCTGACCCAGGTGCTGGACCTTGCACTTCTCTTCATTGAACTTCATGGGGTTCACATGGGCCCATTCCTCAAGTGTGTCACTGTCCATCTGACTGGCATCTCTTCCTTCTGGTGTAAAGACTTCAGCACTCAGTGTCATCTGCAAATGTGCTGAGAGGGCATTCACTCGGTCGCACTCTATGTAATTAATGAAGGTATTAATCTGTCTTGGTCCCAGTATGGACCTTGTTACTGGTTTCCATTTAGGTGTTGAGCTTCTAATTGTGTTGCTCTGGATGGGGCTGTCCAGCCAATTCCTTATGCATCTAACAGTCCACCCATTAAAGCCATATCTCTCCAATGAAGTGGTAAGAATGTTGGAGACTGTATTAAAGGCTTTACAAAGTCTGGGTAGATGACATGTGTGGCTCTTCAGTTGTCCACTGATGCAGTCATTCCATTGTAGAAGACCATTAGCTTAGTCAGGCACCTTTTACTCTTGATGGAAGCCATGTTGTCTGTCTCTAATCACTTCCTTGTCATCCATATGCCTTGACATAGCTTCCAGGAGGGTCTGTTCCATGGGCATTGCAGAGAAGCTGACTAGTCAGTAGTTCTCAGGGTCCTCTTTCTTACCCTTTTTAAAAAAGGTGTGGTAGTCCCTTTCCTCTAGTCACTGGGGACTTTGCCGACTGCCATAAGAAAGGCATGAGTGAAAAGCATCCTTTTATGAGAACGGTGGAATATTGTTGTTTCTCAATAAAGACAGTTGTGTTTTACATGCTTGTAATTTTTCCAGCTGCACTGAGGAAGCCTCTGGAACGTGCTGAGATTTCTACATTTACCACATAGTTTTTCTACATTTCTACATTTACCACAGATTCAGCCCAGAGGAGAATGACTGAAGCAGGTCTGTTTTTTCTGTCAGGTATATTTTGGTTCTGGAGGAGGTATGCTGTTCTTAGGGAATGACTTCAGATAATCTTGTTCTTTGTAGTTATTAAGTGTGCACTGTTTCAACTATTTCAGGTACTGTTTAGTTCATGTTGCAGAGGTTATTCAAATATTCTCCTATACGTCTGCAATTTCACAGGATTTGAGAAGTACTACAAAGTTATTTCAGGCAGACTTGATGTCATGGACCCAAATTCTACTTGATTAGTCATGGTAATTCAGAGTGAATATACCCAAATGTATGTCTATGGTTACATTGTCTGTAAAATAAAACTACTTGTGGATTCTTGAATTTTCAAATGCATTGAAAATCACAAATGCATTATCACTGCATTAGTCGAGACCATTATATTTAAATAAAAACTAACTCTGAGGCCTATGCTGGAACTTTTAGATTATCCTGTCCTCTTCAATAAGTGATTGAAGTTTTGAAATAACTCTTAGAACTGTAGTGCTTCCAGAAAGCACTTAGGTGACTTAGAAAATTCATGTCCTGTTCTATTCTGTGCATCTTCCATCCAAATTACTTCAATGACTACAGTTAGTTTTAATTGAAGTAGTGTAGATATTTGTAGCTCAAAATGAAATGTCACAGATGAGTTATCCTATCCTTGATCTATGAAGGGATTAAAGCAAACCCTTACCTCTGGAAACACAGAATGTTTGGGATTGGAAGGGACCTCAAAAAATCATCTAGTCCAAACCCCTGCTGGAGCAGGAACACTTAGATGAGGTTACACAGGAAGGTGTCCAGGTGGGTTTTGAATGTCTCCAGAGTAGGAGACTCCACAACCTCCCTGGGCAGCCTGTTCCAGTGCTCTGTCTTACTGAGAAGAAGTTTCTTCTCAAATTTAAGTGGAACCTCTTGTGTTCCAGTTTGAGCCCATTACCCCTTGTCCTACTGTTGGTTGTCATTGAGAAGAGCCTGGCTCCATCCTTGTGACACTCACCTTTTATATATTTGTAAACATTAATTAGGTCACCCCTTAGTCTTCTCCAAGCTAGAGAGACCCAGCTCCCTCAGCCTTGCCTCATAAGGGAGATGTTCCACTCCCTTAATCATCTTTGTTGCCCTGTGCTGGACTCTCTCCAGTAGTTCCCTGTCCTTCTTGAACTGAACCCTTTGCATTCTACTGTCCTTTCCTCTTTGAAATCATCAGCCAAGAGTTACGTTTTCAATGCTGAGTACTTGGCATGGGACAGTTGTCAGTGTAATGGCTGTACCGCTGACTGGAGGCATGCTGAGTGTACTGACTCTGCCCTCACCAAACAGCAAAGGAGGTAATTTACTTTTAGCTATTCAGTGAGGGTGGGATTGTGTGTCATATGTCCATGTCTATCTGGTAACTTCTCTCTGCCATTTAACAGGTTTATATTTCTCTCCTGTCCTCCTGTGATAGTACTGATCTTACTTTTGTGAGGTTAATTCATTGACTGTGTCCTGATGGGCAAGGAAATATCTTGTGTTTCTTGTCCATCAATGCCATAATGAGTCAGTTATTAAGAACATGTAATAAAATTATTCAGTTAAGTGGATTGCTGTCTTTTTGTCACATTGAGGGACTAATCTGAGAGTTAAATTACAAAATCATGTGTAATGATAGCATCTTTTAGTGTAAGTCGTGTAATATTTTTACTTCATCACCATTGTAGTATAACATCGTATTATTATTTGTATGGTGCCTTTGTGCTTTCAACAGAGTTCTGAGTAAGGATGCGATCTCTTGGAGGCGTATGCGTTTATGTTTATGTATATACTTCTATTCTACAAATGTGTGTATGTAAATCAGTGTGCTATCTTTGCATTTTTGATTCAAAAGTATTTTTGTCTTCAAAACTACAGCAGAGACAAGATATCAGGAAATTGTTTAAATAAAAAATTGTGGTTGGAAGATACCTCAAGCTATTTTTCAGGTATCATAAAGTTACATGTTGGTTGCATTCCCCGTATACTGCAACATTAAGGAATTGGGAAAGAAGGAGGGAAGATGCACTTGTTTGCTGATGGTGTCTATTTTGAAGCTGTCAATCTCGTCAGGGTGCGTACAGTCTTATTACAAATCTCTAGCAGGCAATTAGATGTAACTGCATACTGTATGTGAGTGACTTTTGTGAACTGGAAAATAATCTAATGTTATCTTTAGACCCTTGTGCATTAAAAAGCACCAAGTTTTCTTATGAGGGGATGATTGGTCTTATCTTCTAATGACTTTTTAGGTTGTTGAAAAGTATAATGCCTCAAAGATAGGCTCTGTAGAGTGTAAGTATTCTGTACTGTAACCACTCAGCAGGACTGGGTGGGTTGTAGAGGGAATACCTCTTATTTAGGAATGTAATCTGTGACTGGAAATCACGAATAAACACTGGCACAGCAAGAGAGTCTGCACTGGCAGCATACAACAATGTAAGTTTAAGTGTCTTGTGAGACGTCGAGAAGCCAGCCTGTCACTCACATATTAAGTGTATACATTAGCTCAATTAAAGGCTTGAGCTCTTTAGTCAGAAGTGTCCTAGATGTTAGGGGAGTCCAAAAAGATCCATAGTAACAATTTTCTTGCAGATATTTTAATGCTTATACCAGCCATATTATTTTATGTCATGTGTGTTTTTTTTTTTCTCAATTTCATATAGTATTTTGCATTTCCGTGTGAATTCTTCCGGCCGGACAGTCATGTGTATTTCATTTTGTGTTGGAATATTCTCTTTGTAATAGAAAAAAATGTCTGTATCTGATTATTATATTGTTCTTATTAAAAATTAACAGTAAACCAATAGCTCCCTCTGTCCTCCCAGCTGTTTCTTCTCTTTTGGGGGTATCTACTGATTAAACACCTAAAATGAGAGTTTGTGTTCTGTGCTTTTCTAGCAGTTTTTGGTGTTTGTTTTTTGTTTGTTTTTTGTTCCCCCCCCACCCTGTTCTGGTGATGTTCTCTTCCAGATTTCAGAAGATGGTATATATAATATAATATATATTTTATATATATATAAAATAGATAATATATATACTATATATATTATATTATGTATATATATTATATTATATATAGTATATATAATATAATTTATATTGCTGTAAAAATGTATGGTATGATATGAACTCTGCTAACAGTTGACATGCTTTGAAATAAATACAGTGAAACTTTGAGGAGTAATGATTTCAAGCTGTAGGTAACTAACATGCTTGACGTATGAATTTATGCTAAAAGAGGAAGGTTCTCTGTTTATCCTTGTTCTCAACACAGTGCATAATAGACAGGTAAACAAAAATTTAACCTACCTATACATTTAATACCCAACTGTCATGAATGTATAGTTCCAGTGAGCAGAAAGAGATACT
Source organism: Columba livia (assembly GCF_036013475.1). Classification (NCBI taxonomy): domain Eukaryota; kingdom Metazoa; phylum Chordata; class Aves; order Columbiformes; family Columbidae; genus Columba; species Columba livia. The sequence continues at coordinate 64,930,496 of NC_088642.1, forward strand.
ATTGTGTCTTTTGGCACTCCTCTCACTGCTAATTTAAAAGCTTTTCCTGTAGCAGCTTGTATCATTACTTAAAAGAATGCCAGCTAGTTCTCTGCAGTGTGAAAGTACTCAAAACTTTCTGCGGTTCAGTCACTTTTAAGTTTCCCTTAGGCAAATAACTGTATGCAATATTGATTGAGTTCTATGTACTTTTGATATCAACTGTCCAGAACAGTATTTATGCTTGGATTTATCTTTGAAAAGGAAAGTAAGTTGTTTTAATTTAAATAAGAGTATTTGTATTTTCCTGCTAACAAGCCAGAGGAATTCTGTGTTTTTCACTTACACTAACTTTTAATAAGTTTGTAACTTCACTCACAAGCAAATACTTCTGCTGTCGCTAGTCATACCATATATCCTGCGTCAGTGGCTCATCTCATGTTTATCCCTGTTTCTGAGCTTGCTGCTGTTAAAAATCAGTAAGAAAAATCCAGTTTGCTTTGCAAAGAACACATTGAAGGCCTAAGTTACTCTTCATTTTTGTATTTCTTTCAGTATGATGATGAACTACAGTTGTTTTCACAATAGGCTGAGGGAAAAATCCCGCTTTTCAGGGGATGCACAGAATGCTCTTTTTCTTGCATAATTCTCTAGTTCTGGTGTGCAAACTTTATCACAGTATCACAGTATGTTTGGGATTGGAAGGGACCTCAAAAGATCATCTAGTCCAATCCCCCTGCTGGAGCAGGAACGCCTAAGTAAGGTCGCACGGGAACATGTCCAGGCGGGTTTTGAATGTCTCCAGAGAAGGAGACTCCACAACCCCCCTGGGCAGCCTGTTCCAGTGTCTGTCACCCTCACTGAGAAGAAGTTTCTTCTCAAATTTAAGTGGAACCTCTTGTGTTCCAGCTTGATCCCATTACCCCTTGTCCTATCATTGTTTGCCGCCAAGAAGAGCCTGGGTCCATCCTCATGGCACTCACCCTTTATATATTTATAAACATTAATAAGGTCCCCCCTTAGTCTCCTCTTCCCCAAACTAAACAGACCCAGCTCCCTCAGCCTTTCTTCATAAGGGAGATGCTCCACTCTCTTAATCATCTTGGTTGCCCTATGCTGGACCCTCTCCAGCAGTTCCCTGTCCTTCTTGAACTGAGGGGCCCAGAACTGGACACAATATTCCAGATGTGGTCTCACCAGGGCGGAGTAGAGGGGAAGGAGAACCTCCCTCGATCTACGAACCACTCCCCTTGTAACACACCCAAGGATGCCATTGGCCTTCCTGGCCACAAGGGCACAGTGCTGGCTCATGGTCATCCTGTTGTCCACCAGGACCCCCAGGTCCCTTTCCCCTACACTGCTCTCTAATATGTAATTTCGCAACCTATACTGGAACCTGGGGTTGTTCCTGCCCAGATGCAGGACTCTACACTTGCCCTTGTTAAATTTCATCAGGTTATTCCCCGCCCAACTCTCCAGCCTGTCCAGGTCCCGCTGGATGGCAGCACAGCCTTCTGGTGCATCAGCCACCCCTCCCAGCTTAGTGTCATCAGCAAACTTGCTGATAGTACACTCTATTCCCTCGTCCAAATCGTTAATGAATATATTGAATAATATTGGCCTCAGTACTGACCCCTGAGGCACTCCACTAGATACTGGCCTCCAACTAGACTCCGCACCATTGACTACCACTCTCTGGCTTCTCTCCTTAAGCCAGTTTGCAACCCACCTCACTACTCTATTGTCTAGACCACACCTCCTCAACTTAGCTGTGAGGATGCTGTGGGAGACTGTGTCAAAGGCTTTACTGAAGTCAAGGTAGACCACATCCACCGCTCTGCCATCATCCATCCACCTTGTTACATTCTCATAAAAGGCTATGAGGTTGGTCAAGCATGACTTACCCTTGGTAAAGCCATGCTGACTGCCCCTAATAACCCTCTTATCCTTGATATGCCTTGGGATGGCACCAAGGATAAGCTGTTCCATTACTTTCCCAGGGACAGAGGTGAGGCTGACCGGTCTATAATTACCTGGGTCCTCCTTCTTGCCCTTTTTGAAGACTGCAGTGACATTTGCTTTCCTCCAATCCTCGGGCACCTCCCCCGTTTCCCAAGACTTGGCAAAGATGATGGAGAGCAATGGTCCATGATGGTCCAGCAATGACTTGAGGCAGCTCCCTCAGCACCCGCGGATGCATCCCACCTGGACCCCTGGATTTATGGATGTCCAGACTATTTAATTGCTCCCTAACCCAGTCCTCATCGACTAAAGCAAACTCCTCCATTGACCTGGCTTCATCCGGGGTCTCAGGGGTACAGGGCTCCCCAGGACAGCCTCCGGCAGAGTAGACAGAGACAAAGAAGGCCTTCAGTAATTCTGCCTTCTCTGTATTTATATCGCAGGATGAATGTCTTTATTTGACATTAGATGAGTTGTGAATAATCATGATTTTAATGAGTAATTTTCACTAACTTTTAAATGACATCTGTATACTGCCTTGTGTATGTCAGTTCTCAGCTGTTCAAGGTACACTCTTGCTGACCTCTTGAGCTGTTGACATACACTTGAGTAGGCTGAATGTTTGTTGGGTATGCTGAAGATTGATACATCCCAGGCCTTGACAGCTGTACTGTTTTTCTGTGCCAACTTCAGGCAGTCTAAGCAGCCCTTTTTTGGAAGAAATTGGCTCCCAAGACCATTCAGAGAACAGCCTTACCAAGTCCATTAATTGTGCCAAGAGCTTCAAAAGGCTGTTTAAATTTCTTAAAACTGAATAATTTCTGGCTAATATTCTGTTATGCTTAATTACTTATAGATTTAAATAAAACAGTTTTAGCTATCAAAATGTTTGGCATATTAAAGAGAAGTCACATTTTATGGTAACTTATCATTCATTGACTGATGTTTGACTAATGTTGTCATAATGAGAAATTTTGTACCTTGCTGTGTAAGCTTTTATTTAATAAAGTCCACAGATTTTTAACTGCAGATGATGTTCTGTGTTTTTTTATATTTTTTTTGTTTGTTTGTTTGTTTGTTTTTTTTCTCTTTAAACTGATAACTCGTATTTGAAGATGGTGTTAAATAATTTGTGTCCTTTTTCTTTTGGCAGAAAGGCCGCTTAGGCAGGACTGAGTTCTGTGTGCATTTATAGAAATGCAAGTATGCAGTGAAAGGCATTTGTCCATTTCAGTTAGAATACCTGTTGGTATAATTACTACATTGCTGTGTGGGCTCATTTGTAGGTTCCACTGGTGACTTTAAATACCGGTTCCTACCATCATTAAAGAAAAACAAAAGAAGAAACCAGCATTTATTGAAATTGCATTGTTTTGCAGTTCTGGAAATTCCAGTAATTTTTCACTTATTTCCAGATGACTTGGGAAGGTGCATGTTTGCATGTTTGTGTTTCATGCCTTTTTTGTTGTTTTTTTTTTTTGTAATGGACACTACTTAACCTGTTCTGTTAAGCTGTTTCTTTGAAATTTATTTAGTGCACACCATTCTCATTCAATATTCCTTACTGAAAGGTTTTATTTTTAGGTTAGGATGGCTTTTTCATTCCTACTTCATCTACCATTCTTCCAGCACACACAGAAAATGTTGCAGAACTTAGTTAGGAATGGCAATTTCACTGACACGAGTACAACTTGGAGTTGATTTTACTCTTCCCTGGACAACTTTGAAAGCAATCTGTGCAATAGTTATAGGTGCTTTGTGGTTAATCTGAACTGCTTATTCAATTAAAAGAGATTATTTGTACCTGAGTGGCTGTGTTCTCATTAGAACAACAAGGTTCATTGCAACCTCATATATGTATCAAAAGGTCAATTGGCTCAGCAAATTTTAGGTAGAAACTAGGTTGCCAGAGGCTCAATATATGGTGGCTATTTGGCAAAAAACATGGAGAGGGATGGGAACACTTCTCGTTGGATTGTACACATATGTATATTTTGTCTATGTTTGTTCATTAGGAACAATTCTTTATATGTCATTGTAGTTTCCCCCCATTGTTGTTTCTTGTAGTGGAGCAATGCTGTGCTTGGAAGTTTGTGTCTGAACGTTGTGCATTATTCTGTTTTCTTGTGATGCCTTGTGCTGTTCACCGGCTGGGACCTGGAGTGCACAGGAACCTGCAGGGCACGACAGGCAGCACCACTGCTTGTAGCGAGACACGTGATACTCCATAGTGCTTCTTGGAGTCGTGTGGAAACCCAAGTGTCTCAGCTCTTCAAATAAATGAAAACGTAGAAAACCTAAGAGCTATTTCTGTGGTCTTGTGTACAGAACAGTAAAGGGAAAAGCTAAAGAAGCCTGGTGTAAGCAAATCCAGATCTTTGAACAGGTAAATAAAACTGAACAAAGCTTGTGAGCGCGTAAATCAGCACCGGAAATTTTGATTTTTCGACTCAAGATTTTTTGAGTGTTTGGAGATAGCATATTGCTGGCACTTAGTTATATTTGGGTTTTCTCTGTGCTGTGGTGGCTTCATGGCTCTTAGACTAACTTGCTAGTGGTTCTAAGTAGTTTAAAAATACACAGTGTATTCTGTATTAGAGATATAAAAAATATTCAAGTAGTATTATGACTTCAGTTCTGCTCTCCATATGGCTGATTAACTGAGATCTTTGAATTAAATTATATTAAAATTAGAGTTAGACATAGTTTATTAGATATAGTGGTTTATTCCTCCACTATTGTTCAAAGATTTACTTGTACTCAGAGTGGTTTAATTTAGAGTGTAAGAACTGCTGACTTACTGTCCTTCTAAATGATTGAAAAGAAATCATATTTCCATTGCTATTATTTAGTGAGTTTTTGTTTGGCTTTGTGTTTTTTCTTTGCTGGGCTCCCAATATAAACACAAGATATTTTTAAATGCTAAAAATACTCAGAATCCATGCCTAATGCTTTTGGTAAGCCTGCAGCAGTTTTTCCAAATTTGAAAAACATTTTTATTTTTCATTCTGTTTCTGCCTGAGAAGCATCAGTAGGTCATGCATGGTTCACAATGTACGCACACTGTGACTTTTCAGGTGGCATGGTAAGACATTTTCGGGGTGGTGACTTTTTGTGAGGACACATGGAAAAAGTACACATTTTTTTATAGTCTTTCAGACTAGATACTTAGAAGTCCAGGATATTGATTGTCATAAGGTGACAGAACACAATAAGAAGTTGTACTTTAAAAAAAAAACAACAAACAAAACATGTGGTGGATAGCCATCTTTTTGGCCTGAACTGAGTAACCTGATTAATATGATGCTCACTGTTTGTCTTTTAACTTAATTTCTAGCTGAAAGTTAACTTATTTTTAGCACTTCTACTGAATAAAGACTTGGATACTGATGCAATGTCACTACAGTTCTTATTTATATGATGTATGGCTTAGTTTTGGTGTTCTTTCTTCAAAAAGTGAACGTGGTCATGCACCATAGTGCACCATAATGCAGTTAGTTACAATCTGCTTTCATGCAGCGGGGTCACTTTCAGTTTTGAAAAAAGTCCTTACACTGCTAGCCCAATTTGTTTAGAGAGTAATAGTGTTCCTTTCAAAAGTTTTTAATGAGCACTTTGTGCCCCATTTCGTTTTTACCCAAAGTTTTTTGTTAATTGTTTGGTTTTGTTTGGAAATGCCAGAAATGAAGTCTGCCTGTCGACACTTTAAAAGTTAAATACATCCTACAAAGGGAATTAAATTTTTATGAGACACAAACTCTTTCTGCTGTAGTCCAGATTGCATAAGATGATAACACTCTTGAATGATATGATCTTTGTGGCCAGAGCCTTTGTTTTATTTACTTTCTAACACAATCAGAAAGCTATTTGGATTTCTTAGTGGTGTGCATTCTTACAAAAGGTGTGTTATTTTTTCTGGGCTTATAGCAATACCTTGACAAGACATCAGATGTCTGTAAAGTTTTCTTCCTTGCTTGATTGAAGAAGTTGATGTCACTTAAAGATTTTAGGAAATATAAACTAGAAACTAAAATAGTTGAAAAATGTCACTTATTTTTTTAAACTAGCAGTCATAAACCCCCTCATTTCTCACTTGCTCAGCATTTTTATTATGCTTTTTTAATAATTTCAGCATTGCCTTGCTTCCCTATGGAATTTTAAAATGAAAAATACGTGCATTTCTAAATTTGAAGGAGAGACACATCAGAACTTTCTAATGTTTTAATTAAAAAATCTTGAAGGCTTTGCTCATAAATCATGGACTAAATAGGTACAATGCTGTGTACCTATATTATATAGGTATAATAGGTACATATACCTATATATATTTTTATATATATATATATATACATTTTTTTCTGTTATCATTTTTCTGTTATCATTTCTATTTTTTTCTGTTATCATTGTTAAAGTTTGTTTAATCTGTAATTCAGTGTATTTGGCTGTTGCGGTATTATTGATAAAATAATTGATAAAATAATTTATTCTCAGTGCACTGATAAATTTCAGAAGTCTGCTAGCTTTAGAGAGATCTTTTGATTTTGTATTGAAGATGTTGTCTTGTTCTGAATGGAGTGATTGTCATGTGCTGGCACTGATACTGCTTGTAAATAAAGTTCGCGTCTGCTTCCTAGAAGGCAAAACTGATTGGCAGCAAATGAAAAGATGACAAAAAAGAGAAAAGGCAATTTCTGCTCCTGAGATTGACTCTAATCGTACAGTATGCGGCCCTTGTTTTGTGTCTTAGGTGTTTGTGTCTTAGGTGACTGCTGCTTTCAGCTGTTTGGAGCCGTGGGCACACAGTACTGTGACCAAAGGTGCAATCTGTTCTTACTCTAAAAATGAGGAATTGGGGAAAGAAGAAATTAAGTGGCAAAGCTGTGAAGAAACCAAACAGTAGAAGTGAAGATAAGAACTCAGGCCTTCTGTTTCATTGGATAATTGGTATTAAGATAGACTTGTGCAGAGATTAGATACTGTTTTGGGTTTTTTTAGCCAATTTTAGCGAAGATTCTGGTTAACTAATGAAACCTACTATATCTTAGTAGATTGTTAAGTTCTGAAAGATTGGGAGGAGGAAGCAGGAAAATGGATAGCTGTAATAGTGTTTGTTTTCATTTTAGACAATGTATTTGAATTCTATTTCTCTTTAACATTAAAAAACTAGTAAAAGGTAGGCTGAGGCTCCTTTGCTTTTTACCTCTTGAGCAGACTTAGCTGTCAGTTCGATGGTTTTGTCTTATTAATTACTAATTTTGTGTTTGGCTGATTTTAGCAGGTTTTGTCATACTCTAGTCTGTTTTTTATGTACATTTGCTTTCTTATTGTTCTCGTTTATCTCTTTATCTTTTACTGATTTCTGGCCCTTCCCTCTTACTTCCCCACCCATTTTTATATAATTAACACATGATGGTTTTAGTTTTTATTGTAACTACATCAATATTGGTGCTTCCAGTAATACTGTATTGGAATAAATATACATCATTGTAAAATAACAACTTATATCTAGTAGAAAATATAAATCTGGAAATGCTTTTAGCTGCATCTACTTTTCACAAACTTCAGTGTATTTTTAAAGAACATTGTTTTCCTGCTCTCATTTGAGAATTTTTTCAGAAGCTTTTATGTAATGCAGGTTAGCTGAGTGTAGGTTAGAAGACTGATTTACTGTCTGTTTTTAAATAAAATTTAAGAGCTGCATACGGTAAAACAATGTTGAAGCATGTACTCCAGGTTCAATGTTTATTAATAGAAACTGTGTCCTGCTGCTCGAAGTACAGTAAATGATATAGCAAAAGGCAGCTTTGTTTGAATAATGTAAATTTCTGTTGCCTTATGTCATGTTGCCTACTCTTTTGTTGTTGATTGTAGATTGTTGTCTTCCTTCAAACTTCTGTGTGGTTAAAACCTTGTTCAAGAGAACTGTTTGCTATGTTTTTTTATTCACAGGGCAGTGAGTAATTTGTAGGGAATTCTTACTAAAATAGAAGGGTTTTTGTAATTGTCCTTTGAATATGTACAGTATTTCTTCTAAAAAAGGTGTAGCATACATTTAATCTTGTTCTTATCTGTTTTTCCTGTCTCTCAGGCAGATAAAGAATTTGTGTGGTCTTTGTGGAAACGTCTGCAAGTGTCAAATCCAGATCTTACTCAAGCTGTCAGCTTGGTTGTGGAAAGGTGAGTTTAAAGATTCAATGTGATACTAAAACCAAAAACAAACAAAAATCCCTGATTATGTGTTATTCTTTAATTGTGAACTATGTGGGACTTTAAAAAATTACAAAAATTCAGTTGTTAAATTTTGTCAAGAGTACCTGGAATATGTAACAAGTTTCCTTTTTTGGTACAAGTTGAAGTATACTTAAAAATATGTTTTCACTGAGTTCGCTGTGCTGCAGTTGAATTGAATTTTTAAATTGTAAATGTACTGAATAGTCTTTCTATTGAAAGAGCAAGAGGAGGTAAATGACATTTTCTGGTGTCATAAGTGGCTGGATAACAGTAAACAGTTGTGTTTGTCTGCATTCTTAAAGAAGTGAAAGGGTAAGACGTGCTAAGAGAAGAGATGACTATGCAGTTCAATTATTGCTCCTCTGAGGATATTAATGATGACTATTTCCTCATGATACTTACATATTATAAGCTGATTGCTGTAAACGTTAATCATCACAGTATGTGATTGATTGTTTTAGAATGCTAATGTTTACAAATACAGAATTTTTGTAGGCCAAAGATAGGGTGAATGTGAACGAGTTGGTAACATGACTGTCAGAATTCAAACACTAGATTTTCTTGTGGTCAAAAGATTTGTCTGTTTTGCCTCTCAGGGTGCCATGAGTTTAAAATGAAAAGGTGTATATTTTTAAACAGAAAAATATGAATTTTAACTTTTTAAAATGGCTTGCCAATGTTACTTGGGAAGCTCGTCACAGAGTTAGGAGGCAATAGAATCGCAGAATCACAGAATCAACTGGGTTGGAAAAGACCTCAGAGATCATCGAGTCCAACCCTTGGTCCAACTCTAGTCCGTTTACTAGATCATGGCACTAAGTGCCATGTCCAATCTCAGTTTAAAAACCTCTAGGGATGGCGAGTCCACCACCTCCCTGGGCAGGCCATTCCAATGCCTGACCACTCTCTCTGTAAAGAATTTATTTCTAATATCCAGCCTAAATTTCCCCTGGCAGAGTTTAAGCCCATGCCCCCTTGTCCTATTGCTAACTGCCTGGGAGAAGAGACCAATCCCCACCTGGCTATAACTTCCCTTCAGGTAGTTATAGAGAGTGATGAGGTCACCTCTAAGCCTCCTCTTCTCTAGACTAAACAACCCCAGCTCCCTCAGCCTCTCCTCATAGGTCTTACGTTCAAGTCCCTTCACCAGTCGTGTTGCTCTTCTCTGGACCCGCTCCAGCACTTCAATGTCTTTCCTGAACTGAGGGGCCCAGAACTGAACACAATACTCCAGGTGTGGCCTCACCAATGCAGAGTACAGGGGAAGGATCACTTCCCTTGTCCTGCTGACCACGCTGTTTTTGATACAGGACAGGATACCGTTGGCCTTCTTGGCCACCTGGGCACACTGTTGGCTCATGTTGAGCTTCCTGTCAATTAGTACCCCCAGGTCCCTTTCTGTCTGACTGCTCTCCAGCCACTCTGCACCCAGCCTGTAGCGCTGCAGGGGGTTGTTGTGACCAAAGTGCAGCACCCGGCATCTGGCCTTATTGAACTTCATCCCATTGGAATCAGCCCATTTTTCCAGTCTATCCAGATCCCTCTGCAGAGCCCTCCTGCCTTCCAGCAGGTCGACACTCCCTCCCAACTTGGTGTCATCAGCAAATTTGCTGATGATGGTCTCAATCCCCTCATCTAAATTGTCAATAAAGATGTTAAACAGGACTGGACCCAACACTGACCCCTGGGGAACACCACTAGTGACTGGCCGCCAGCTGGATGCAGCCCCATTCACCAGCACTCTCTGGGCCCGGCCCTCCAGCCAGTTCTTAACCCAGCAGAGAGTGCACTTGTCCAAGCCATGGGCAATAGCTCCTTTGGATTCTCTTTCAGTGCTTTAATCCTGAAAGGCATGTTTATTCACATCTTTTCTTTCTGAATTTGATCAGTAAGCATTCTTTCACTTCTGAAAATGTAACTTTAGGTTCTTTATCTGGGAGTTCATTCACTATAGTGTTGTCCAATCTTCTGCATTGCACAAAGCAATTAATACTTTGTCCAAAAATTCAGTGTGATCAGATAACTAGAGCTAATATTTTAAACCAATATTTTTTTAGGACAGGTGTTGCCTTAGAGTTCACATGTGGTCACCAACAATGGTGTTAAATAAATTCTGACTCTGTATTAGGACACTCACCTGCAGAGAGAAATAGCTTGGCTGTTAGGACAGTGTACTACTTTCAATTACTTGCATGTTTTGATTTGGGAAGTAGTTTTAATATATGAGGAAGACATATGAAGTTTACAGTGTGTGTCATTGATGGTGAAATGCAGATTCTCACTGACTTGTTTGATCATCAAATTTGGTCATATTTTCATGAGGACGGTGGTAGTATCAAGTGTCCTTCTTTAAACATTAAAAAAATGCAAGAACTGCTTAAAATATGTAAGTATAGTATTTAATGTGTGTAAACATATATGTATGTAAGCACAAGTGTATTGAAAAAAAAAATTGTTTTGCTGTAACCACATTTTACACTTATCCTAAAAATAATGGAACAGTTTACCTCTAACATGAAGCCCCATAAGGTAGCTATATTCAGGCTTACATTAACATTTTTGAGTCATGTTGCAAATAAAAAATAATCAAGATATTATGTAAATTGAAGCATAGAGGTGGTAGAAATCATGTATTTAAACAATGTTGAATACAATAATTTATTTGAAGTTCTTGAATTGTATGCCTATATAAGATACAGTCTGTCTTCCTTATTTATCCTTCTTCATGTCTAGGAATATTTTTTATGCTTGGTAGTTATGCCTTGCTTTAGATTTTTTTCTGCTTTATTTAGAACAGAAATCAATAACTTTGTGTGTGTTATCCTGACTGATATAATGAACATGGGGCTCTTAGATGCCACCCTGATGCCCACAAGCATGAACATGAGGTGACTTTTTTTTACAATGATAGGAAATACTTGTGAAACCCTTTTAATGTGGTGTTCAGGCTATCAGGAGACTTGCTGAAGAAATTTGGTTTGTAATAATCGTCTATTATATATGAAGGTAAAGATATATTCTGTATATGTGCTTTGGACTTTGTGTAGAGGCTGGTGATTGGTACTCTGTGTGAAAGTGTGACAACATATTTTATTGAGGTGCTTGTCTAGTTTTTCAAATGTCCTTTCTTCTTTCAAAGTAACAATAATGCTTTAGAACACCTCTTGTGAAGTCAAGGCTATACATATATATCATACCTTTCCCATGCTTCTCAGAGTTGTGGAATTAAGAAAGAAGAAATTGCTTCCTCAGCATCTTTTTAGGTGTTATCATTACCCCAGAGAATTCTCGAATAGGTTTGGATAAAACCCATTCACTATATAGGAGTTCTGTTAATCACGGCTTTAAACTGTGGGGTTGCTTTGATTTGACAGATGGAGCAATAGTGTGTATTTTTCTCTTTAATGGATGTAGCTTCATCTCTTTTGTCTGAGACTGGTCTAATTGCTGCTTTGGAAATTATTTCTAGCCCAGCTTTACTTGTCAATCTTCTGTACAACCAGATTACAGCCTCATATATTCTCTCCTAACTTTTCTGGCTATAATCTTTGTTATAATCCGTAATCTTTTCCTAAGTAGCTGCAGTTTTATGACTGTACCTCTTCATACTCTCATCCTTTCTGAAAAGTTTTTGTCTTATTCCCTTCCTTATTGCAGTAAATATTTTTTTATGTTGCTACAGTGTCAGTTTATCTCAATTCCAATATGTTGATTAGATTTCCAGGGAATCTGCTACCTTGCACTTCTGCTGTCCAGAAAATTACAGATTAAGTGATTTTTCTGGCTTTGTTAATCTAGGAAAAATATACGGATTTAAAGGATAAAGGGTGTGATTATCAAGTAGCAGTTACAAGCAAAATTGTTCTGGAGGCCTGTCACTTGGCCCATCTCTGCTGTTCACAGCCTTATTTTCTGTATTCTACATGGTTGTATCAAGAGCTGAAAATTAAAAATTTACACTGAAATCTGATTTAAAAAAAACAGCTTGAGTCTTCTTAGAGACTTTTTTCCTTTTTCATCTGTTAGGAACAACCTTGACCCAGTCCTGTCCAAGCTGATAATGTTTATTGTCTTGCCCTGGATTACTAGGAGATTTTGAGATGGATAGAATGAAATGGATTTAAAACTTCTGTTATTTCTGCTTGGGACTGTGTCATATGGATACCACCCATGTTTGCAAAGCTTCATTTTTGAGGGTGTTCTTTCCACCCGCAGTTCTATAACTGAGAAACTTTCAGTGACAACCAAGCCTTTGTAATATAGACTACTTGATATCAGAAGCCAGCTACCTAACGGAAGCAGACAGAATCTGAGAAAGGATAGTAATTTGTATCCTACATCACATATATAATGAACCAAGTAGTACTGTTCAGTGTATTTCAGTCTTTAAATTGACAGAAGCAACAGCTAGACTTTCTCCAGGAGATTATAGTGACAGGATTAAAAAGGTGCAAGTGTGAAAGGACAGAATGTTCACTTAAAATCCTGTAGACCACAATTGTGTGATGAAGAAAAAAGTAAAAGCATATATTAGAAGAAATTGAATGGGCAGTACTAGCCATACAGTCAGGCAATTATGTTAGTAGCATTAATTTATATTTGTAGCATTAGACAATTCCTTATAGTAACTTTTGCTCAAATAAACCAGGAAAATGTAAAAGGCATAATTTGGGGGTCATGAGGCGAATTAATAGTAAGCTTCCATTATTTATCTGCTATTTTGAAGTGCTTTCATGGTCCCAAAATAGAAGTTTGCCTGCCCTAAAATTGTAAAAATGTAACTGTTACCTTTTTATGTCTGTGTTGTTGATTCCTGTAATTCAGCAATGATATTTTACTTTTCAGCAGTCTTTGCAGTTCTTGCTGGATAACTGTAACTATATTCCCATTTTAATATTCAGATATAAACAAAAAATTATCTTTACTGTGCAAATGAGAAATGCCTTTGGGATATGTAAAAGCCTCCAGGTATTTTCAAACAAGCCATTGTAAAAGTACTACTCATGTTAGTGTACTTTCCAGCTACTTTAAATACTATTGATCTCAGTATTATGTAAAGAGTATTCTATTTCTAGTTCACTGCCTTTTGAAACATTCATTTTTTTTTTTTTGATGATGAGTTGAAAAAAGTGCTAGGAAGTACCTTTTACAGGTAAATGCATGTGTAAACTTAAATAGAGTTTGGGTTCAGAGGAGAGTATCAAAGGTTCTGAAATATTTTTGTAAACTTTGAGAGCTCTCCTTTAAGCCTTTTCTCTTATAATACATGAAATCTTGACAGGTCAACTGACTCTAATTTTCCTCTAGGGCTTCTAGCTGACTCCTTTCTTGTGGAAGGGAGATGCAGCAGGATCCATTAGTGATCAAACTACGGCAGTGATTCTAGATTTGGTAGATGTAAATGGGGATTGTATTGCCCTAGATGATAATCTTGCAGATAGTTACATTTGGCAAGCTTGCCTTATATAACTGTTTTTCCACACCTGAATTCCAAGTGTGCTGTGTCTTGCAAGTCTTACCAAAGAGCAAGAATGGATTTATCATTTGACGCCACTGAGAAAGAAACAGTGACAATATGAATATTAGTGTCAGTGATAGAGAGAGCTTTGCTATTGTTCTTACTGGGAAGTTACATCTGTCTAAAAGTGTACAAACGAACAAAAGCGTGGCTGAAGACCAACCAATCGGAAATAACCAAATAATTTTTAGAAAGGTAGTCACAGGATCTTACTCTGTGCTTTACTGCATCCTGTGAATAGCAAATTGTGAAAGAAATATTAAACAGGTTGACACAGAGTCTTCACTGACTGATGATGTGTGGATGTGTTAAAAATGACAAGTACTTTTTATGTAAAAGGATAAGGGAATGTGCTTTATGAATGAGGAATATAGATTACTGATGTTAATTGAAAAATAATTTAAAAAACTGTATCTGGCATATTTTGAAGAGATGATAAATAGCTTGCAGAAGCTTTCTTAAACTACTTACCATTTTACTCTTGCACAGATTAACAGGAAACAGAATGACAGAAGACAGAGGAAGTAAACAAGATCTAACACGTTTTAAAAGACCATTATTGTTTTGTCACTATGAGTTTAAAATAAAGTGGACTCCCTAGTTATTATCACTCAAAGTGGACAGAATAATGGAGCATAAGAGTACAACCTTTATATCTAAGGTCAAATAATTGTGATTTTCTACAGTTGATGAAAGTTTAATATCCTGTTTCATTAAAAATTCTCAGAACATTGAACATAAGTCAACATTCCATGGAGAAGAAGGTATTATGCAGCTTGCATGTGTGCATATCTGCATATCGGAGCACAAAATATTGACATGATAATTGCAGTCAAGCCTGATTGAACAGTTGCCTCTGGGAATTCAGCTGGTGTTGTACCAACTGGATGGCTGCTCAGGACACAGTTTGAAATGCAAGGTGCAAGTTAGCACTTTATTCAGCACAGGCAGGCATCATTTAAAAATCCTTGGGGGAAACCCTGGTGATGTGCAGATGTTAAAGCAGTCTGTTCTGAAGTGCTGATATTTTGAACACTGTAAGACTTGTGTATTTTAGATGAAAAATGTTTGCAAAATTATTAGGGAAGAATGTCAGTGTTTTCTTTACTACTCTAGTGTAAAAATATGTTTAGTATTTTATGTACATTGCTTAAAATAAGAGACCTTAATAAATCATGTAATGAATTAAATCTATGGAGTTAGAGATGTGAGAAAAATTACATTTCTGTAATGACGCATTTCCATTTTGATACATATCATGGAACACAGAATGGCTAGATAAATAATTTACTAAGGAAATAATTTCATGTCACAATTTTTCTTTAATTACATTTTAAATTATTTTTGTAAAGAAACATAAATAGGCATATGCAATTTTGCTATAGAAAATAACTGCTGTCTTAGAAAAGTGCAAAATGTGTGGTATTGATTTAGACTTTTTCCTTCATGCTGTGTAAATCTTCTAAAAGTACTGTTTGTAAGTATGAAAAGAAAAATGTACATCAATTATAATTTATCATGAAGTATAAGGATCTTCTAGAATCTGAGGTGAAAATAAACTCTATTAAATAAAAACTATTTAGCTCTATTTTTTGTCTTAATAGGTACACAGCAGCACAGTAGTGTTTCTAGTTGGAAGATTAGGGCATGGGCTCTGTGTCTGCTGACCACTGACTGTGCCACCACAGGGATGTGGCTGTACACAGTGAATTACAATATTGGTGCCATATTTACAGTAACATTGACAATGTGTACTCTACAACTTCACTTTGCACATGGGTGATTCGTCTGCTATTTAGTACCGACGTTGAATGTATACACTTCTGTAAGTCTGTGTAAAATAGTTGGATATTGGAAGACTGGGAGAGACGATAATCAAATTAAATGCTGTATCGCAGAAGCTGATATTTTATAGCCTTTCTGGTTCTACATCTCTTTATATTCAAAGAAATATATTTAAAAAAAATAAACAGTTTATTTGTAGTTTTATGGGTACACTGTTAAAATATGGCCTCTGTTCTTTTACCACACAGCACACAGGTTTCAGTGTAACCAGAACTTTTAATGCTATTTAAGACCAAATTTGTAGATGCATTGATTTTTTTAAGATGCTACTGTTTTGTAAAATTGCAAGGACGTATTCCATTAAGCCTTTAAACAGCAAATTCAATTTATTAGTTAAAATTATTTTATTTGATGTAAAAATGACAATTATGTACAACCCTGGATCACTTTTTCCTTGACAAATGGTTAATTGCTTGACTGATTAAGACCTGTGGTAGGATACAGGACACTTTCTTCAGACTGCTTTTGCTGAAGATTTAAAGAAGCATGGTGTTTTATAAACTGTAACAATTTTTTTTAATCTTAAGGTTTTTGTCGTGCATATTTTGTTTTCATACCTCATTCATAGTTAAATGTTTCTTCATAGTCTAATGTTTCATTTTTGACAAGCCATTAAAAATGTGCCAAACCTCAAAAACATTATCCTGTCCTGTTGTGTAAAGTATAGCATAACACGGGAAAAATGTTAAGCTTAAGAATATTTCCTCAGTTTTTTCATTTTTGTGGGAAGCTGATACTCTATATTGTAATATTTGTAGCTAAATACATCTGTGTTAAACATTTAAAATAGGTAGTACACATGGGAAAACTGATTGGAGCTTAAAACTTGTACAAATTGACAGCCTCTCTTCACTCCATTTTTCATCCTAAAGAAGTCTGCAAATATTCTTAGCTCACATCATTATTGCTCATCAGTGGTTCTAATTAGCTAAACAGGAGTTTGTCTCAGTCATTGATCATCATCAGCTTCTTGACAGTGCCTGAAGTTTTTTTCCCCCCCATATTCCAGTGGACTTTTAAAAATATATTGTAAATACATAACGGCTCAATTAATAAAGTTGTTTGAAGATTTTTCATAATACTTGTTACCCTTCTGAAAAAGAGAAGATTGCTGCAATTTTTGTCAAGTCTCATTTCAAGGTGAAACAGCAGATCCAAATATGATATGTAAGTTCCAGGCAGTCATGCTACCTTGAGTGTCTGTAGGGAAATGTCCCGTAATGAGCATTGGAAGTTGTCCTGTGCCACCAGGAGAAGCTGCTGATGAAGTTCTGTAGGAGGTTTCAGTTTATGCTTTAGGCTTTCGACAGCATCCATTGTGTGCTTAAATTCTGATAATTACGATTTTTTCTTTAGCTATGGGTGGTAACTGATGAAACTGGTTTTGGGGGCTTTACTAATTGGGTCCTGTGCTATCCTGAGAGTCTGAAAGAAAACCTCAAAAAGCTGAAAAAACTTGAAGTTACTTTTCTCGCTCATTATGATGCTGATAGATCTGTATTGTTAAACTTCATACCTTGACAACTTTGTTCAAAGGGCTGTTTGACCAAGCATTGAATAGACAGGGAGAACACTGCATTTAACTAGAAATGCACTTTGAACCATTGTGTACCGTGTGCCTGTGTCACAGGCGCATCTTTTGGTTTAGTGAAGATCTGTGTTTTCTCTCAAATCCCAGACTTTATTCTTCAGACCTCTTTCGTGCAGCTCTGTCATAAAGTCACATAAATTATTTACTACCAATAGTACACCCGAATTAGCCCTGTATACTATTTTTTAGTTCTCCAGAGCAGTTTGTTCTTTTGCGTGGTTCTATGCTGGTTTATTCACTTTCTTCCCATGCTCTCTTTAAAATAATAACAATTCTCCTCTCCCCACCCCCCCGCCCCCTCTCCATCCCCCTGCAAAAGAAACCACCCCCTAAAACAAACCACAACAAAAAACCCCAACAACAACAAAAGAACCACCCCAAAAATGGAAAAAAAAACACCAAAACCCCACAAAACCCAACCAAATAATAAAACCAACAAAAAATAACAAAAGAACACTACCACACAACCAAAAAACCCCACAACAACAAAAAAGCAACCAACCAAAATCCAAAAGCAAATGAACAAACAAAAACCCCAACAAAACAAGGAAAAAAAACCCAAACCAAACAAAACCTTACAACTTAAGTGTTCTTTTGAGCCTTGATTTGGGCAATCTACCTGGACCCTTTGGTTTTCAGATCAATTAATCTAGAAAATAAGTTTAAATAAATTTTCAAGTGGTGATTGCATAGCTGAGTTAAGGGGATAATTTTCCAGTGTTTGTGTTTAATTTGACCTTGTTTTTAAAAAGGTTGGTTTTGTGATAGGAGGTAGTGGTTAGAGGATTTGAGAAGACAATGGCATGTTGTGGATTGTAGCCATAGAATAAGTGGTTAGAGCAATGGTTAAATTTAGGTAGAAACATAAAGTAAAACCAGCCGAAAATCCCCCCATCACTGTGGGAATAAGGAATGGATAGGACATGTCAGCCAGCGGTGAAGGTCAGGATACTTTTGAGGGCTGCAGGCAATGCTGTTCTATTCGTTCATGGGGCTTATGTCTGTGCGTATTGTACTGTATGATTCCTTCTGTGTCTACACATTACTATTCTAAGTACTTAGTAGTAAAGATCTGTTCTGCTTTTTGTCTTCCTAAGCTCTTAAAATTTTAGATCAAGCAGTTATGCATGTATTTGATCTTAAATTCTTTAGTTGCCTAGCTGTAATTAAGGCATAAGGAAACATGGAGTGCTATAATACTTACAGTTTAGACATAAATCAACACAAGTCCATCACTTCCTCAGATTATGGTGTAACACGCTTCTCAAAATATGAGTTTTATGTTATGCAACTATTATCTTTGAAAAAGGTTAGTTGTTGGTAACTGTTAAAGACCCCACAGCAAAGTAATTAAGTATGAAGAAGCATTGGTATTTTTATACCAGAACAGTTTTTGGTCCATTTCAGTTGTAGAATAACATGCAGTACCTGTCATGAACAGTATGCCTGTTTCAGCAACAGGCACAGACTTCTTTGGTAAGTATTATAGAAATAATCTATTTGCAGACATTTTTTCCTTAGGAATTCCTAGTTTTTAATGTTGCCCAACATCTTTTAGTACGCAGTTTTATAAGCTTATAAGAAAGTCTTTTACCATTTTTTAAAACCTGATTACTTCATATTTGCATGGATCTCTGTAATTACAATCTACTTAGTTCAGTTTTAGTAGATGCTCAAAGATAAACCGTGAAAAATTCGCTGTACTGTGTATTTCACTGTTCATGTATTCCTAGCAACCTATCTTGACAATTCTGTAATGCTTCTGAGTGCAGGTGATCAGATGCTTTGAGGTCAGGATCTGATGTGTATTTTTCTGTTAAGTTTTTGTCTCGGTTAAAATGTTAAATACCTTTCAGACATGAAATGTCTTTTGGAATACTTGTTGAATATGGTTTCACTTTTCTCTGCTCATTACAGCATTATGGAAGTAGATTTTTTTAATGCCATACAGCTGCTTAAGATCCCATGTATTTTTGTTTCTGCTAGCTAAATGTAATTGTAATACATATATTTTCAGCTACGTTTTTCTTAGTTTTCTTCCAATGCTACAACACATTTGTGCTGCTGTATTTGCAGTAGGAGAGTGCTACTTAGAGTTATGCCTTGAGACCTCAGTTTCCAAAAACCTTGCTTTAAATTCCATGCCATTTTTATTTAATTCTTTATTTATTCAAGATCAGAATAGATGTTTTAGCAGTCTCAGAGCTTTATTTAAAAAGACGTGGTATTGCATGATGTGTGGGGACAATGTAGTTTAGCCTTTAAAATCACCTGTAACAGTAGAATACACAACCATACATAATAGTGGAGAAAAATAATTGCCCACATATCTACCATATTTTTTATCAGATTTAGAGACTCATGGGCCCTTCCCTTCCCTTCCCTTCCCTTCCCTTCCCTTCCCTTCCCTTCCCTTCCCTTCCCTTCCCTTCCCTTCCCTTCCCTTCCCTTCCCTTCCCTTCCCTTCCCTTCCCTTCCCTTCCCTTCCCTTCCCTTCCCTTCCCTTCCCTTCCCTTCCCTTCCCTTCCCTTCCCTTCCCTTCCCTTCCCTTCCCTTCCCTTCCCTTCCCTTCCCTTCCCTTCCCTTCCCTTCCCTTCCCTTCCCTTCCCTTCCCTTCCCTTCCCTTCCCTTCCCTTCCCTTCCCTTCCCTTCCCTTCCCTTCCCTTCCCTTCCCTTCCCTTCCCTTCCCTTCCCTTCCCTTCCCTTCCCTTCCCTTCCCCACCACCTCTGAACCATTCCCACTTTGGTAGAGCAGAAGTTGCACAAGTAGGGTTCTCTGGCTTCTAGAGATGGCTTAAATCCACCCATAATGGAAGTTTAACTGTGTTGTGAGTGCAGGGGTAATGGAATGAACTTCTGCTTCTGTGTCCCCGGTGGTGCTGGGGATGTCTGAAGTATTTGGCTATTTTTGGGGATTATACATTGTTTAGAAGTTTTGTCACAGATGTATGATAGGAACTCTGTTGTGCGCTAAAGAATCTCTGTGTATCCTTGCTATTACAGCATTTGTTTTGTTTCTGCCTAAACCAGAAGCTAGTAAGAGCATCAACCTTTAAAACTCAGTCAAGAGGTAGGATAGAAACGAAATAAGGTGGTTTGTTAAACAAAGCGTTAATCAGCTGGTTTTCTATGATGTGTTGCAGAGATATTTATAGCCCCGTGCTTATTAACCACGTGGAGAGGCTCTTCTCATCCCCATTACCTGAGCTTCTGAGCTCTTTTTTGCCCTCATAAAGGTTATGGCTTCTGTCCACGTGAAAGATAGTAAAATGTTTATCCATTGTGTTCAAAAGTGTTGTTTCAGACACAGAAATCCCATGTAGTTGAGAGGACTTCACAAACCCAAGCAGCTCAGTGGATCTTCATTGTCAAGAAGGGGAAAAAAACATTTTGCTCAGTCTCTGGGCAGGTACATTTTCTGTATTTGGGAAAGAATGAGACAGATAATTTTATCTGCTTAAAAATATATTTTAAGACCTCTTGCTTCTGTTCCTTTTTGAGCAAAGTTGTGTTAGCTGTTTACAGATGTAATTTGCTGTCACTTGCCATATGCTCCCTGATTAATTCTGCAAGGCCTGTCAGCTTCAGATAATTTAATTTTCTGTGCTTTAAAATGACATTCATTATCAGGACATGAAAAATTCAAATTATTAACTGCAAATTATGACTAATAAAGTGTCTATTTTTTTGTTTGTTTCCAGAGAAAAGCAGAAAGCTGAAGTCAAGGACAGAAGGGTTTTGGAGATTTTGCAAGCCAAAGACAGCAAAATAGAAACCCTAGAACAGGTTTGTATTATGTCTAAATGGAGCAATTAAGAAAACTTCTGCGATCGACATCAAATTTGTATTTCATAAAATGTGAAAATACTTTGCTGTTGTGTCTTAAGGTGAAAGTTGCAGGTGATTCAGAGGTGATAACCTTCTGATAAAGTATTAATTAAACTTTTCTGACTTGTTCAAACAGTGGATTTTTCACCTGAAAAGTTCCTATGATTTTAGATGAAACTTCTTCTGAAAAGGTTTATCAACTCATTGCCTTATTTTGCCTAATGGACTAACCTAAACTTGGATTTTAATTTAGAAGAGTTCTGACTTTGTTTAGGTTTTTTTTAATGTGGCTGTGGTTTTGAAAGTTTTGCCATCCTGACAAACACAAAAATAAAACATTTCTAGAGTCATGAGGACTAAACATGTAGTATTCTAAAAGTGATACAATTATGTGTTTTAGTTATACTAAACTGTAAGTTTTTAATAAGTTCACTGTTAACATGAACTATAAAACAATACTGACAAATCTAAAATATCACACATGCTACGTCATGTGAATTCTATGTTGAACTGCTTACTCAAAACTGAGTGCTGTGTATCTGTAAAAAAAAGAAAACAACAAAACAAAAACCCCACCATGTATTGAACCAAGCCATTGGTGAAACTGAGGAAGTACGAGCCCATTTTCTAAAAATCAAAATAATTCTTTGCTGATAGCAAAAACACAGAGGTTGAGATGTGCTTTCAGATGTCTGTATCCTGCAGTTCTTGGGGATAAAAGGCTGGCTGATACATAGATTTCATGGAGTCACTGGATGGCAGAGGTTGGAGGTCATCTGATCCACCACCTCTGCTCCCCCAGGTCCTTTCCTGCAAAGCTGCTCTCCCGCTGGGCAGCCCCGGCATATATTGGTGCATGGACCCCACCATACTAGTTTGTGTGCAGTTGTTTTGCCTGGAAGCAGGACTTTTCATTTCCTATTTTTAAATTTCATGGTGTTCCCTTCAGTCCATTCTCCATCCTGTCCAGCTGCAGAACGGCAGCCTGACGCTCTGGCATATCAGTCACTCTTCCCGGTTTCGTGTCATCAAGAAACTTTCAGAAAGTGCACTCTGTCCCATCGTGCAGATCATTAGTGAATTTCCTCACATTTCTGATGGCCCTCCCTAGGGTCTTTCTTGAATTTAGTTGTGTAGCCAGTGGTGTGAACTCAGGTTTCCAGAGCTTACCTACTTCTTATACACCTTCTTCCTGATGAGAAACACCACTGAAATTAGGTTATTCATCCTTTTGTTTTGTATTACAGCTGTGTCTGGAGTTCCTGTGTGTTGTCATGTCCTCATGGCTCTAGGTGTCATATGTAATGTGTCTTGTGCAAACATGCTCATAATTTGTATAAACAAGCAATGCATGATTATTCCTGCATTTCTACCTTATCCTTAGCTGAAACAGAAAATAACTTTGTAAGAAGTTTATAAGAATTTGTGTACAGCAATGTCTTTTTAAGAAGGGCTGCTTGCTGTGGCAGATTCTGAACCTGTGGTGTGCATCTCCATGAGTTTGTTCTCTGTGGTTTTTAGATTAGTTTCAGAAGCTGAAATTGATCAGAAATCTGAAATTGATAGTGAGATGCAGTTGCCATCTGGAAGTGGAGAGAAGCTGCCAAGTGTAACCAGAACCAAGGAAAAGTGGCAGCTGGGAAAGCAGGACTTGTCAACAGAATGGGAAATATTAACAGATGAGCGGGACAGAAACTGCTTTTTTTTATGATCCTCACAACTTTAATGCATGTTGTAATGCAGCCCTTTCAATTATCTTTCCATAGAGTATCATTGACTTGGGGTAGGGGTGTGAAGGGCACCAGATGGTGCCAATGGCCAATACTGTGTAAAAAAGCTGTATTACAAAGGTGGTGCCATTCCAACCTTCTTGCCACATCCATTGTCTTGGATGGTGCAGGACTGAAATGAGGGGGATCATTTTCTGAGGTTTTGGAGTATTTTCAGTAGGTTTGGTAATCAGAGACTGGAGCTGGCATAGAGAACAGTGTAGTAAGTTGCACTGTCATTTATTTTGTTTTTCTGGATTTATTCTTTGTTCATCTAAGGAGAAAAATACATTATTTGTGTCATTAACGTGCAAATAGGTTGCTTATGAAAGCGTGAGTTTTGGCAATAATGACAGTGAACATTGTTTTCTGTAAAGTATAGACAGGGAGACTTCAAGGCTGTGTATTGCAGTCTACCAGTCTGTTACGTCTAGGAAGGTGAGATTACCCAGTCATCTCTTTTGTTGCTTTTCCCTCCCCTTCATGCACCATGCAGAGATATCATTTGCAACAGTATAATTTGTCACAGAGTATTTATTTACAAGAAATTTCTGGGTGGCCACCAAAGAGCTGATTGTATGAATCCATGCTGACTAAGGGAAAAAAAATAAATTATGTATCTCATAATTCAACTTGTATGTATGTATGTATGCTGCCAGATACAACAACAAATCCCTTGAAGGAGAACGTGAGACAGCCTTCTCTTGTATTCTGCTTGGCCTTTGTCCTGACATGCTTAAGAGCCCTCTTAAAATTACTGTAAATAAGAAAGCGTATTCCCTACACCCTATGTGAGATGCATGTAGCTATTTTAATGAAGATCTAAATTAGCTTGATTTGTAATGAGATATTTCAGCTGTTTGAACAGTTTCAGTTTTAATGGATATTACTGAAAATCAACTAAAGTGAATAACTTAGAAACTTATGACTGAGAAGCATTGTGGTCTTTAATCACTTCTGTATAACGAAAATGGGGAAAAAAGTGCCCAAATATTCATGAGAATGGGACTTGTGGCTTTCAAGGCAATAATCAGTGTAAATCAGAATTTTACAAAACTTCTGTCTAATATCATTGAATCAGGTTACATGCATTGAATTGTTATGTATTTCAGCATGACATCAGTCTATTGTGCACGTTTCCTAAATTTCAGTGTTATAGTCTTCAGTTTTAGATAAATGCATGACTTTTTTTTTTGTTCCCATGAGTTTATTGCATAGCTACATATTTCTTACACATTTTAAAGATCAAATAATGTGGAGCATTTAAAATGTGCCATTCAAAAGTTCAAATAAACGTAGTATTTATTAAAAAATGTAAGTTGTTTTTTCACCTGTTATTGCACATAAATTAAGGACAAAATATATTGTATTGGAATTTTCCATTGCATTTTTCCCTTTGTTCCTTACTTTTTTTTTTATATATATATATATATATTTTTTTTTTTTCTTGTCTCTGTAATTAGTTCATTGGTAACTTTTGGTCTTGATGGTCACAGCTGTGCCTCATCTGGCATACAACACTTATTCTAAATGCTGTGTCCTAAAAATCTTACTCCTTTGAGGTTAGTGGCTATATTGCTATGGTGATCTTACTGCTGTCATTTTTGGTTTACACACTGGTTCAAAACTCTTTTCTCATTAGTGATATATCCTTGCCATATATACATAATTTCTCAGTGAGTTGCAAGTTAAATAATTTTTAACTGCTGACTTTAAGTGGATAACTTGCTGTCCTAGAATTTTAATTATTCTTCTTCCGAAGGCTGACTGCTACAGATATCTTAATTCTTTCTCCCTTTTCTTTGGGAACATTCACTGCCTGACATATTAAATTTATAATATTTGCATATATCACAAATAGATCACGGATGCTTTTTTTCCTTTTAAAATAAGGTGAATTTTTTGGAAGAATGCATTAACATTTTTTAATTTAATGAATTAGTTTAGAGGATTATGTGGGAACAGGGAAGTCAGTCTTTTACCATTCATGCAATAGATAAGTTGTAATATCTTCACCTGTTTTCCTTAGAAGATGAAATTAAAGATGCGAAAAGTAGCAGTAAACCTTTTCAGTGTACCATAACATTCTTAATTAATTAGGTTTCAATTTTGATCTGGAAGAACTAAAGCTAATCTTTTTGTCCTAGACCTTGTAACGTTTCAAAACCTTATCAACTGATTATACTCCAGAGGGGTTAAAATAGTACTAGCTTGCCTCATTATCTGCACTTGAAAATCTTCAGCTTGCTGTGCAAATCTATATTAAAGCCTCTTTAATGGGTCCAATTGAAAGAAGCATAATTCTACCTTCAAGCATTAATTAACACTAATAAATTTTTCTTCACTTTTGTACCTTCACCTGATTGTGTTTTTCTTTGTAATAAAATGCTGTTATTAAATTAAGACAAATGTATACACACCTTATTGCCATCTAAACACTTTATTTTTGGTAGCATATAACCTTGATTATTCTTGTGTAATGAGGAACATGAGGATAATTTCAGTAATAGGGAGATTGGATGAATGTGTCAGTAGTGATGAGATTATGCAAAGTTTATAAACTCTTTGCAAAAAAAGTTTCTCCAGTGAATGAGATTTATAGATATTGTGAGTGAAGAATATCTGAGGACACTGACACTTTCTTTTATTTTTAACCACCTCCTAAAAGATCATTTTACTCAATTTGTGCCTTGGAAGAGGGATAAGCCTTCAGTGGTGAAACCTTTGAACTGCATCAGTGAATATTCATATGTATTTGTGCCTTGCTGTTTGCTGTCTTCTAGTTAGTTTTCTCACAGAATTAAGGGGAGGAAATTTTGTTAAGGAGCTGTTCTGAGTGAGAAAGATGAGGAGGAAAATGTATTTATTAATCAAATAGTTGAAAGTTGCTGACTCTGGTTTATTGATAGAAGGTTACTTGAGGTAGGTGGTATGATGCCTATGGCTAATACCTGTGGGCTTGATTGTCTGAAGAAATTAATAAGCTGTAAATTACAGTGTACCTTTTCAGCTCATTAGTACTTTTGTGTGAATTTCCACTAGGAATACTTTCTTTGCAAGTTGAAAACATGTTTCTGTGGGGTAGCTTACTCCATTTTGAGGAAAGAGTTTTCCTACTTAATCTGCAAAAAAGCAGGTATATTGGGTGTTCTTGTATGTCTACTGCAAATCCATGCTTCATCTTTTCTTTAATTTGCCTAGGTAGCCAAGTCTGCAGTCGGCTAAGGCTTCTGGATCTTTATTAATCAGCCTTCGTGTTGTCAGTGGTGTTTCTACAAAAATAGCCTGAAATAGTAGCTGCGCTTGATTAGACAGAAAAAAGCACACTAAGAAATCTGGTGCTTCTTGTCCTCTGCCCATTCCACTGATTCAAAATGCTCGATTCTTATGTTAGCAGAGCTCAATATTGAAGCCCGGAAAGAAGGGGGAGGTCATCTTTTTGATTCCATTCATCCTCTGGGCAGCTGCAGTCTAGTTTGAGAAATTTCTTGTTCAATCCAGGTAAAAATGGTTATCATGTAGCCAATTAAGGTTACAATGGGATAGCCTTTCTTTTGGAGATTAAAAATGGTTTCTAAAGCCTTAGGAAACCGTTTTTATTGTGGAAGAGGTTAACTTCTTGCCTGTCTTCAGTGCATTAACTGATTGCTTAGTGACACAATATTTTTTAATTTTAAAGTCAGTGTAGTTTTAAGAGTGTAGAGTGTAAGAGTGTAGCTGGATTTTATTACTTCTTTAAGGACATTGCTGGGAAAGAATCTTTTCGTATGTCATGACTTCTTGCGTATATACAGGCAAAGTTTCTCAAGTTCAAGAAAATCATTGTTTCTTAAGGACCAGGTAGCAGAAAAAATCATGCCGTGCCCTTAGAGATTAGGTTTTGCCCTTACGAATCTGCTGACCACACTTAGGAAGGAGCTTGTCAGAAAAGTTGATCATAGCAACAGCTGTTCTTTATTTACTACACCTGATCTGGCAGCATTGATGTATGTGAGTGTAATGAAATATTGCTGTGTCAGGAGTAGATGCTAGTAGGCATCGTTTCCTGCAGATCTCACATAGTCATGCATGCTTCCAGAGACAGAGGCGAACTCACTCCGAGCACCTTCTATAGGCCTTGCTGAGGAATAAAGTGTAGAAAAAAAATACCCAGTTCCGTCAAGGTCGTCTTCTTCAGTGAAGGGAAAAGCCCATTTTAGCATACTGTTGGTTTTGATTTGGAATTAGCAGAGAGAATAGGGGGTAGAGAAGACATTTTGGATTCTCTGCTCCCTGGGCTGGGCTGCTGCTTTCCATAGTTTCAGAATGTAGCTGCTGAGAGGAACATATCAGAGTACTGGACAGTGCCAGTCTGCAGAGCTGTGTTACAGGTCCTGTAGAAAATCCAGTCTGTCCTGGTACAGAGAATCACTAGAAAAAAGAGGAAAGGGGACTTACTTGGAGAAGTTTATGGTTAAAGTGAGGTTTTAGAGATGTGGTGAGATTATCAGATTATATTGTCAGTTACTCTTTAAATCTTGCAGATGCATTACTGCAATACATGCTATAGTGGAAGAGGTGCTGGGTTAGTGTGAAGCTACAGCTTTTTTCCCCAGTGCTGCCTCACTTCCAAATTAGAGGAGTGTGTGTGTTTGTTTGTTTTGTGAAAAACTGCCTCTAAATATTGCCCCCTTGCAGGGCAAGGAGCTTCTGTATTCCTCGTTTCAGAGATGGCAAAGCTATTGCACATGTGCCAGAAACAGTATTTGTGGCTCCCTTATCAATGCTGAAATGCAGCTGGTGGCAATGTTTGCGCAACCCCTGTGCAGCAGGAGGAACCAGCAGAATGGATACAAAACCTTCTAGAATGTCGTAAGAAGTGAATAGTAGAGCTTTGTTCTTAGTGGATGAGAGAAGGAATGTGGTACAGTGTAGCTGCAAGGAGCTGTTTGGTGGAACGGAATGGTGCACATCATAAAAACGTTTTGCCAGTGCTGTGATTTACTTAGCAGATTAGTGGTTGGAGATGGTTGCTTTGCTGCTAGTGAAGCTGAGGTGCTGGAGTCGCAAGACTGACTGATACACGACGGCACAGTTTATTGTCACTACATGTTCAAATACTGAGAAATTCCGTCAGGTGGTCTGATTAAGACAGCAAACTTTGCTGAAAACACAAAATTAATTGCATTAGAGAAGTTCAAAGAGGGTAACAGGGAACATGGTGTCTATAATAGATTCTAGTGTTTGACCACGGCTTAATCTATGGGTCAGGTGAGAATTCAGGAGCAAGACCAACTAGTGGTAGAATGAGTAATTACATATTCCCTACATGTGGGGTGAAGTCAGCTGCTCATATTTCTGGCCTGATTCTCTGTAGAACCATTTTACTCGAACCTCTAAGAGTGAGCTTTAAAGAATCTTCATTTTCGATTTTTACTCCTGCAAAAAAAGACCTGCCCTTTTTCTCCACACATAAATAGTAGGTAAAGCACATTTGCATGGACAGTGTTTTAAGAGTGTTTTTCCTTGTACACATCTTTAAGTTACTATGTTTTGTTTCACATCTACTATTGATAGAAACAGGTGTTAAAAAATTATCATTCATTTTGGGAATGGATGTGCAGATGCCTGCTTGTAGCTTCATACTTCTTTTTCTTAGAAACAGTTCTTTTAATTGTTTAATCTGAGGGAGATGAGATGGGATGGGATAAAGAAGAACAAACAAGTTTCTGGTGGTATGAAAATCAAGCGAACTCCCTCACTTCAATTCCTCTTTGCAGCTTTTTTTTTTTTTAATTTGTTTAAGATTGTCACAGTGTAAGGGCAGGTGTGAAAAGTAGGAATTGCTAATGGGATATGTACTCATTATACTATTGCATAAACTAAATTTTAATCCAGTTTACGTCAGTTGCTGTTTTTCCTTGTTTTTTTTCTGTCCTTGTTAGGAGTCAAGTTCTAAGTTGAATAGTTAACTGTGAATAGAGGCATCCTTTGGAAAGATACTGTAGAATCAGGTACCACTGTTGGCATTTTACTTTTGGTGCAGTATGGATTTAAAAATAGCTTGTGTTTTATATCGTGACCAGCTAGTGTCATTTTGACTACGAAAGTACACCACACAGACTGCAAAATGCAGCAGATGACTTCTATAACATATGGTTAACTTTTCATGAATTATTTACGTAGAACTTCTGTTCATCCTACGTAGGAAAATAATTAAAGAATCTAATGAATAGTCATGAGATGAAAGCGAATTTATTTTGTTCATTCAATTTTGTTTTCTTTTCTGTTTTTCTTTATTTGGGAGGGCTGTATGAAAATATGACTGGGAATGTTATTTGTTGAAGATGCATATAAGCGTTCAAGTTTAGAGCAATGAAAAACTCTAAAGAGAAATTTGCAAAAGCTAAATCAAGGATAGCTATGAAATGTCACAGATACATTTCTAGTGGTGTCTACTTATTGTTAAATTCCTGATAGAAAAAAAGGAAAGTTGGAAGAGAAAGGAATGTTGTGAGTCAATCTCAACTACTTGGTGGGAAAACAGAGATGATGAAGGGGCAAGAATAAATATGTAGATCTTGTAGTGGAAATTTTGAGGAAAAGAAGTTTAAAAGAAAAAACAATATTTTCACATTTAAGTTTTAGTAAAATAATTTCATTAATAAATGAATTCTGTTTCTGCTTAAGATGTTAGAATTTCATTAAAAGTTACTGCTTGGGGGGAAAATACTTGAATTTTTCATCAGTTCCAGTTACTTTCTTTGTGTTTTTTTTGTGTGCGTGTTATATTAGAAGTGTACTACTGCAGAGTAAAAGCTTCTAATAAAGATTTAAGAAAGCACAGCATATAGTGTTTATTAGTTACCCTGATTCCTTTGGTAATGGAAATTGAATGCATGTCCGTTCACTACAGTCATAGATGGACACTATTAATATTGTGGTGCAGAGACTTGAGGTTTTTTCATGAAGTGCTTTTGCATCCAGTGACAGAAGCAAGGTGCATTGTTTCATCTTTGTATTGTTAGCAGCAACAACAAAGGATATATGTGTCAGATTTGCATTTCTGCTAGAATGGTTTTTAGGGATATTTTGATAAGCTTATCAGGAGGTATTTGAGTTAACTTCTTGATGTGAAATAAAGCACGCTCTTTCCTACATTTTATGAACCTCTTTAGAGAAAGGTACGCCATACTGGTTCAATAGCACAGTCTGATCAAATTTCAAACTGCGGAACTATGAGTGGCTTCCAGCCAGCCCTCCACCCCCAAAATGTAAAAATTTAGAGAACACTTAATGCAGTAATGGCATGTACGGCTGTTTTTTCATAGGCCTTTCTGCTTGTTTTTTGTGTAACGGATTAAAGAAATCTCTCACTGAAGAGCAGAAGTTCATTGATGATGTCCGCAACATCAAACAGTCCATAACTCTTGGTAGTTGTATTCCTCTTGGAAACAGACTCCTAATATTAAAGAGTTATGTTTCTGAGCTACTTTAACCATCTTCATATGGTAGTACGCTATCTAGATTCACACAGGATAAAAATGAAGTTCAATTAAAAAACTTTTTCTATATCTGCTCACATGAAATACTGACAGATAATTATACTACTGCCATGAAAAGACGCTGAGGTGTTCAGAGCTAAAACAAAAAAAGGACTGTTTTCCCCTTTCAGTTTTGTTCTGTTGTTTTTGTTGCTCATTTTCTTGCTTTGATGTGGTTTTGCTTCTTCTGCAGATTGATATGAAAGTATTTTAAAAAGTAGTAGTTTTTGCTGGTAAATAATGTGACATGATTAGGGGGTGAAAATATGTTGTGTTTGTAGCTAAAGAGATGCCATGGGAAAGGAAAATATAAAAAAAAATATGGAATTACAGTCCTTGTAAACATCAAAAGACAGCTCCACCAGGCCACAGTGTTTCTTTGTAGGTACTGTTGCCTGGAGCATTCTGGGCTCCAGCCGTATACAAGGGGGATACTCTTTGATTCTTCCCAGATAAACAGAAGGGTAAAGTCAGATTCCTTTGGTTTTCATTAGAGCAAATTAACTTCTACAATACAGCTTCCTCTCTTGTATTTGGAAATTTGTCTATGGAAAAGCCTTTGGAAGTGTACTCTACTTGTCTTAGTTGTATGAGTTTTTTTAATAATTCTTGAGGACCGAGCTGTCAAAAGCCCATTGAACGTTGCTTTTGTCCTGTTGTATTCAAACAAGTATAGCTGAAGTCAATGCAAAATGTAAGTTGAGATTGTTCTTGTGTGGCATTACCCTGTCTTTCATGGTATCTAGACAAAAACACTAGATACTGTGGGAATAGCTGAATTCCTGATGAGTGTTTTTAGCTGCTGAAGTCTGTCAAAATAGCCTCATGTGGGAGGTTGCCCTGAGTGTTGGTCAGGTATGGGTTTTTTTCTGCTGTTTCACTTGCCTACCAGAGTGGTGTAGCCTTTTAGGAACACAGCTTGTTTTCTCTGCTGTAAGAAATCTGTCTTTACTCTCTTCCTCCTATTACACAAGGTAATTCATAGGTTGAGGAAGCAAAGTGCAAAAACAGCTGCACAGGCAAAGGCAGATGATAATTTACTTAATTGTCTGTATCTCAGAAATTCTTCTTTATGACCCTTATTTCTACTCAGTCACGGCTCTTGAGTAATACTCCTGTTTTTTTTCCCCTTCCTTGTGAGTGTATGAAATGAGCAGATATGAAAGTAAAAGTTCAATTCATTTAGAGGTAGTGATAAGAGCCAATAAATTGGTACCCAAGTAAAGGGCTTGGAAACATAACAGGATTTTTTTCATGCAGATATAATGTACTGAAATAAAGTTTCACTACTGCTGCAGTAGACAACTTTGTGGACTATTCAGGTGAGTTTGCCACTTAGTGATTGATATGGCATATTTGACTTTTGATTGATTTAAATTCTTAAGTGGGTCAGTTGTAGGGATAAGTAATTAGTGTGCAAGTCTGATTCAGGATAATCTGTCTGATTATCTAGCAAAGTATGCAAAATGAGTAGCTTATTTGAGTTTAAAATTTCATCTCAGCAATATGGAACAAACATTTGAAATAGCTAGTTGCACTTTTATACCTTCGTGTCTCCATTCGTCCCCTGAATTGCTGGAAAACGTCCCATTCCGAACAGGACCCAAAGATCTTTGATTTCACTTCATAAATGCACATATGCTTACCAGTTTCAGCACTGTATGTGACTATTTAACTCTTTTAGAGCCAACAGGCTCTTTCAAGTAGGTAGAGTTTCTCAGGGTGTTTTTTTCAAGTATAGGTTTTGTCTTCATGAATGTTGAACAAGTAGTAATGAGCTGGAAGAAAGACTCAAAGGAGATGCTTACTCAAATTCTATGGTGACCCAGGCAGTGGAAGGAAGTCAAACAAAATAACTGATGCTTTCCATGGTAATGTGGATTCATACCTTTTTACAAATACAACTAAATCATTTCTGCCAGCAACAACTTGTTCCTGTAACTGTAATAATATATCTGAAGAGTAAGTATGTTGCTTTTTGAGTAGTGAAATTTGAGCCTGGTGTCTGGTAGGTTCAAGACATGAAAGAGGGGAGCCCTCAGTTAAGAGGAGTTTCTTAATTTTATTCTCCCCTCCCTTAATGTCTACTGGTAACGAACTAGGCTGAGAAGGTTTATACACTGTATTGTGTCTCTGAGAAAAGTTTCATAAAAAATTCTGAATCTGAAATTCAGGTTTAGTTTTTCTTTGGAGTAAACAGAAGGTCTTTAATCTTAGGCAAACTTTGACTTGAGTCTGTTCAAAGTGCCAGGGTTGTAGAATGAGCCTCTGTAGGGGAGTTAGTTATATTTAAAAAAAAACAAACCAGTATGCTATATGTTCAACATTAAATCACCAATTAACACTTTTAAATACAAGTTAGGTGTTTTGTTTGTTTGATTTTTTGTCTGCTTTTGGAATGAATGACATCTCAGGCAAAAATCCAAGATATGACAATGTGAGGTTTTTGTATTTTCTTTCACTTTTTTCTCAACTTTTATTCTCATTTTTTTACTGTCTTCACATTCACTTTCTTATCCGTGTTTTTAGAGACCACCGTTAGAAAGTACATAGTTTTCTATATTCTTTGGATTCTACTGTGGCTGCTATTGCGTATGCAACAAAGAGAATATTTTTTTTCTTGATGAAGTGAAATCTTTAGTGCAGAAAAAAACAGCCTTCATGCCTCCCGACACAATTTACTAAACATTATGTCTGTTTTCTTGTGTTTGCTACACAAGTTGCCTTTCTTATATGCTGAACTGGTTGTAGAGTTTGTTCTTGTGTTTTTTTTTTCTTTTTTTTTTTTTCTATTTTGTAAGAAATGCTGCCATATTTGTAACAGTGTGTATAGAAATAGTGCTCAGAGAGATAATAAATATGGATAAACAAATCTATAGAGTTGGTGGTAGAAGAAGAAATAAAACTATAAAAATATTTGCAAGGAAGGTGAGAATGTCCTGTGCGGAAAAGGTGAAGAGGTCTACAGAAGAGAGGCAGATATTCAGTCATTTGAAAAAAGTTACAACAAAGGTCTTTGTTAAAAAGTAGAAGTGAAACAAAGAAGGAGGCAAAGATACAGTCCACACAAACAAATAGTTGTGCGCATTTTTATTGGCTAAGACATTTGCTTAACACATAGACTATGTATATCTTCAAATACATATTTTTCTCATGCCTTACTGTCACACCAGCTTACTAGTGGTTTAAATAATAATTCATAAAGAAATGTTTTCTGCCAACCTTAGTCTTATAATCAAATATGTGAAATTAGTGCTTTTTATATGATTTAACTCTGGTAATAGTGGAAAGGTAGTTTATTGTCTCTTAAGCTAGTTGTCAAACGTTACAACATGGTGCAGCAGAAAGGCCAGAGAAGATGTACTTTGTGCTCAGTAATAGCTTGTGCAGAATACGGAGAAGAGTGTGTATGTCTTGAGGAGAATTCAAATTGCTGCTCAGACCTGCAAAACTTCCCCGTCCCTTGGTGGTGGTGGCTTTGTGAGCAGTTTCGCTGTGCACAGCGGGTGCTTTGGTGACACTGACACTGTGAGCTGGCCTCACGGCTTCGCTCTCCCCGCTGCCGCTGCCTCTGCTGCCCGTCTCCTTGTGAGACACCAACTTGGAGTTCCCTGTGACACCGTTGTTGGTTTGGTTTGGTTTTTTATCTCGTTGTTACATTTAAGTGTACAGTAAGTGGTTGTTGGATATGACTTAAAACGCATTCGTTTACATGTTGTTGTTTTTTATTCCTCATCACGTTTTCATTCTTTCTCATGTCTGACATACATGTGAACCAGATTTAACCATTTGGAGGTTGAAAACGCTTATGTATGTTCTCAGCAGTGTTGTAGAATAATCTAAAGGTATACCCTCTTGTTGATAATTTTTCATGTTTCTGAATGCATTTCATGTAGCTTGTATATTAGAGGCAAAGCAGTTGTGTTTTTGTCCTGAGATAAATTTCATCTGTTTCTTACTACAGTTACAGTGTTACTGTTAGGAAAATGTTTCAGATAAATGCCATTTTGATTTAGACAGGGAAGGGGACAGTACATGGAATTAAAACAGGCTCTTGAAGAAAAATGCAGAGTGCTAATATGTATTTAAGAGTGAAGGTGTATTAATATGAATGCCATAAGAATAGAATGCAAGTATCTAACACAGGAAGTTGAAGTTGTTTTTTTTTGATGGCAATGAGATTTCACTATGCGTGGGCGCACTGAACAGTCTTTGTTATTTTCCTTCAGTTGCAAATTCAGTTTGACTTAATTTCCTTTTTACAGCTATTTTGTATCATAATTTATTTGGTTGCCTCAGTTAATAGCTATTTCTCATTGTCTTCACAAATTCTGGAGAATTTTGAACCCTACATTTTGGCTTGATCTTTGTTATGCTAAAAGTGCAAGTGAAACAATATTCTATTTTTTTCTTAATCCATAACCACAAATATAACTTCTGCAAATTACTGTCTTTGCTAAACTTGACTGAATAATTTCCATTCAGTTCTGCATTTATGGACTCTTTTTGTTT
The DNA here is from genome assembly GCF_036013475.1 of Columba livia. Taxonomy (NCBI): domain Eukaryota; kingdom Metazoa; phylum Chordata; class Aves; order Columbiformes; family Columbidae; genus Columba; species Columba livia. The sequence continues at coordinate 64,965,254 of NC_088642.1, forward strand.
AGTGACAGCAAGACGTTCAGTTCCTCGTTTACGTTAATGTGTAGTATAGTCACGCAGTTTTGAGTACGATTAAAGTACTAATAAAATGAAAATAATGCTATAAAACCACATATATCAGATTGTTACATTTCATAAACCTAAAATGCACAGGTCTAGAATCCAGTACCTGCATGTTCTTTTACAATCACTTTTTGTCTATTAACAGATTCTTTTTTTTTTTTTAAATAGAGACTCACAGGACAGCAGCAGGAGATAAACAACTTAATACAGACAAAAATTGCTGTGGATGAGGAAAATGCCCATTTGAAGAATGAATTCAGTAACTTGAACCAGAAATTTAAAGATAAAAGCCAAGAACTTAAGGTATATTGACTTGTACATAGTTTCATAACACTGTAGCTTTGAAGTAGTTCTTTAAGCAATGTCAGCCTTTGTGGCACAGAAAGTGACAAGCTTGGAGGAAAAATTGCCTTAGGCCTTGCTGTACCTTACCATTTTCTCACATACCAACTCCGAGGAAGATGCTTTAAAGCCAAGAATCCAAGCTTTATAACTTTCAGATAAATAGTTAATGATGGAAATGGAGCAAAGAAAGTAGGAGTGTGAAGATGTGGCTTCTTGTAATTAGATTCTGATGGGACTGGCATTATTAATTGATAAAGCCGAGGTCTGGGAGGATATGTCTGTGTGGGTCTCAAAAATAGCTGGGGACAGCATCAAAGGCAGCTTGATCAATTAATGGGCTCTTTGCAAATGTGTACTCATCAAAGCTGTCATCCAGCTAAAAAATATGACCCTTCCACCTGCATGAAAGAGGCCAATAAAAGTACACAGGTGACCTTGGCCATCAAATATAGAAGAAGCTGCTGTGAGGGTAAAACTGCACAGTTTATATTTGCTGATTAGTTCTCACTTTTTTTGTTTATCGGCCCTTGTGGTACTGTTCTACAGGACACTGAGGAGTGTGCACGGAAGAAGGAAGAGCAAAACAGGCTGGTTATAAAAAACCTGGAGGAGGAAAATAAGGGATTAAATACATGCTGTGCTGACCTGCTAAATGACCTGGAGAAACTGAGGAAGCAGGAGGCACAGTGGAAAACAGAAAAATCTGGCAATGATGCTAGAATAAAGGTACGAAGTGGAGTGGACTCCTGGATGTTGTTTCAGAATTGACTTCTCCAGACATTTGCACTACACGTTATTTTCTTTAAATAACAAGTTATATATTCAAATCTACCAGTGGGGACTTGCATTCATTTACATTTCTTCACTTAAGACCCACAGCTTTTTAAAAATTGATGTTGCAAAGCAGGAATCTAACTTCAAATAGTAATCTTAAAATGTAATCATTAAAAAATAAGATACTGTATTTTAAGATAAAATATATATGTGAAATAATAAAAGCTTAAAAGTGTTATCATACACAATTATTTTCTGTATGTAATTTACTTACCTATAATCTGATTTCAAGAGGCTTGATATTTATTGTTTTGGAAGAACACTCTAAAACTTTAACTGCAGTTTCGAATAAATTGTGTCCTAGCCTTCAGAGGGCTCCACTCTGTGAGCAGCCTTTTTATTACATAAAATACATTAAGAAGTTATTTTCATAGTTTATGATAAAATGAAAAAGGAAGTAATTGAATACGTTGTACAGAATACTGTATCTTCTGTTTAAATGATACTTTTCTTGTTTGGTGAAAATTGGCAAGTTATTTTTAAATTCCTATAAGAAGTAAGCCACAGACATGGTATTAAAGTGTGTGATGGCTGCTTATATATGTGGTTGTTTAGTGGATTCTTTTTATTTACATGGCTAATGAACACTTAAAATCCTGTGCTTTTTTACACTATAAAAGTACAGTATCTTCTGGTATATTCAGTGTACTATCTAATCAACATCTTGCCCAGAACCATCTTTTTTTCTCCACTGGCAATTGTTGTGCCCATGTAAAGAGCTTGAGTCAGATCCATTAACATGGGAATTTAAGTTCTTGCAAATTGGGTCCTTTGGAGTGGTTATGATGAAAGGATTGTAGGAGTCCCAGGACAATTAATGGTTTATTGATACTTGAGAGAGAAAATCTAGTGTGTACTAAACTGATTTAATAATTTTCAAGTTGTCAAACATAGTGCTTTTAATATTGCATAAATCATTGAAAAATCCACAGCTTCAATGAAAACAGAATAATTTTTTGTGTGTCTGTCTTCCTGGCTGGTAAGGCATGCTCAAAAGGGAAACGTATGTCACAGCCATGTGATTCCAGGGATGGCAATAAGTAGTATCGGTGTTTCAGAGTGGGGTCACAAGTGGTCAAGGTGCTGTCTAGAGTGTGACAGAACTAGCTTCTTGAGACTGGTATTCTCTGATCCAGCAGAAATGGGGCACAGCTGGATGTGCTGTTCACAAAGAAGAACAAGTTGATTAAGGAAATAATAATCAATGGCAGCCTTGGCTGTAGTGACCATGAAATGGTGGAGACCAAGAACCTGACAAAATGAAGCAAGGAGAGTAGCACAGTACAGACTGGGCATGAAAGAGGAGAGTCTTCAACTTGTTCAGAGAAGTGGTAGGTGGAATCCCATGAGAAGCAACATGGAATGGTAAAAGAACTTAGGAAAATTAACAAGACTTTAAAGACAATTTCCTCCAAGCCCAGGTATGGTCCACCCTGATACTCAGAAAAACAAGTGGATGTATCAGGAGACCAACTTGGCTGATGAGAATTAATCACCGAACTCCAGCATAGGGTGGGGATATCCAGGAAGTGGAAACAGTGAAAACTACAAAGGAGAAGTTCAGAAAAATTGCTAGGACACTTAAGGATGGTAGTAATCTACCTACAGCTGAGACTTGCAAGTGATGGCAAGTGTAGCAAGAGTTTCTTAGACTACTTCAATAGTAAAAGGCTGAACAGGAAAAATGGGTGCCTGTTGCCAAAAGTGAAGGATGAATTAGTGACAGCGGGTAGTCGATACAGCAGAGGTACTGAATGTTGTCTTTGCCTCAGTCTTCTCCAGCAAGATCCCCTGAAGCATTTGTGCCTAGAGGCAGAGTTCAAGGAGAAGTACTTAGAGTAGATGGGTTGGGAGATACCTGAGAGAACTTGATTAGTACACATCTGTTGGACCAGCTGAACCATCTAAGGGTGCTGAGAGAGCTGGCTGATGTCACTGTTGGGCTACTGCCTGTCATCTTTCAGAAGCAGTATAGGGATCAGGGGAGGTCCCTGATAAAAAGGATAATCCAAGAACAAAGTTTGGTTGGCCTCACTTCAGTTTGTGGAAAAATCATGTAGAAAGTAATTTTGGAAGTAATTTCTGGGCACATAACTGAAAAAATGACTAGAAACAATCATGGATTTACCAAGGGTGAATTGTTCTTGAAGAACCTTCTTTTTTTGTTATAAATGATTGTATCAGTGGACAATAGAAAGCTTGGATATGATTGACCATAACTTCAGCAAGATTTTTGACACTGTCTTGCTGTATTCTTGTACGCACGTTAGGATGTTACAGCTGGGTAGGTGGGTGACAACATGTTTAAAAGAACTATTTGGATGTTTGGCTTCAGAGAGCTGTGTTAAATGGGTTGTACTCTGTAGGAAAGTAATAAGTGGTGTACTGCAAGATCCATCCTGGACCTGTCTTGTTTAAAATGTTTATCAGTGACCTGGAAGAGGGGACAGCAGGCACGCTTGTCAGATTTGCAGGTGACACCAAACTGGCATGAAGTGGATGTGTTTTAAGGGCTCTGCTGCCGTCGAGGCAGACCTTAACAGAAACAGGACAACAGGCAGAAGTGCAGAACCCTGCAGCTGCACAGTGGCTGGGTTCCAGCTCTGTTGGGCAGTGGGCAGTGTTGGAGCCAGCCCTGTGCATGCAGCAAGGGCCAGCAGCGCCTAGAGAAGCATGAGCAGGACATGGCCTCGAGAGCCAGGGGAGGAGTTGCCCCCCTCTGCTCTGTGCTTTAGGTACTGCACTGATTTTTGGGTGCAGTACAAGAAGGACATGAGTAAACTCACTGGAGGTGAGTCAGTGGGGCTGGAGACCTTGTCTCTTGTGAGGAGAGACTATGGGATGGGCTGGTTCAGCCAGGAGAAGTGAGGGCTCTGGGGCTGGGGCCATCAAATGGCATCTCCAGCACCAAGAGGAGGGGATGGAGGAGACATAGCTGGGCTCTTCACAGTTTTGCGTGGCAGAAGGGTGATAGTCAGTGCAAGCTACAGTGGGAGAAGCTGAGGTTGGAGATAAGGAGAAGCCTTTTTCTCAGGGGTGGGGCTGTGGCCTATGGACATTGGGTTATCTCCATCCTTATGAGGTTTCATCACTTTGTAAAGCCTCGAGCATCCTGGTTGGACCCCTGGCCTGAATGTGCTTTAGGCAGGGGCTGTGTCTGGAGACCTTCCAGGTCCCCACCAGCCTGCATGTGTCCATGGGTCTGATGTCCCAGATTCTGCCTTTTTTTTTTTCCCTTCCTCTTCTGTGATGTTAGACAAGTGACTGTGTACCTTTATTAGTGGACAGAGTAGGTGAGGTTGATTTTCTCATGATACTATTGCAAGGACTGAGATACATATTAAAATATTCTCTGTAAGAGGCAAGTGTTATATTTGGCATCTTAACAGGACGCCTGTAAACAATAAAGGATAATAATTTTCTTATCAACAGAGGCCAAATACGACATAATCACACTACGTGATAAGGAATAGAGTGCACTGTCAGCAAGTTTGCTGATGACACCAAGCTGGGAGGAGTGGCTGACACGCCATAAGGCTGTGCTGCCATCCAGAGAGACCTGGACAGGCTGGAGAGTTGGGTGGGGAAAAATTTAATGAAATATAACAAGGAAGTGTAGAGTCTTGCATCTGGGCAGGAACAACCCCAGGTTCCAATGTAAGTTGGGGAATGACCTATTAGAGAGCTGTGTAGAGGAAAGGGACCTGGGGGTCCTGGTGGACAGCAGGATGACCATGAGCCAGCACTGTGCCCTTGTGGCCAGGAAGGCCAATGGCATCCTGGGGTGTATTAGAAGGGGGGTGGTTAGTGGATCGAGAGAGGTCCTCCTTCCCCTCTACTCTGCCCTGGTGAGACCACATCTGGAATATTGTGTCCAGTTCTGGGCCCCTCAGTTCCAGAAGGACAGGGAACTGCTGGAGAGAGTACAGTGCAGGGCAACAAAGATGATGAAGGGAGTGGAGCACCTCCCTTATGAGGAAAGGCTGAGGGAGCTGGGTCTCTTTAGTTTGGAGAAGAGGAAACTGAGGGGTGACTTCATTAAAGTTTATAAATATGCAAAGGGTGAGTGTCACGAGGATGGAGCCAGGCTCTTCTCGGTGACAACCAATGATAGGACAAGGGGTAAAGGGTACAAACTGGAACACAAAAGGTTCCACTTAAATTTGAGAAGAAACTTCTTTTCAGTAAGTGTGACAGAGCACTGGAACAGGCTGCCCAGGGCGGGTTGTGGAGTCTCCTTCTCTGGAGGCATTCAAGACCTGCCTGGATGCCTTCCTGTGTAGCCTCATCTAAGTGTTCCTGCTCTGGTGGGGGAATTGGACTAGATGATCTTTCGAGGTCCCTTCCAATCCCTAACATTCTGTGTGATTCTGTGTGTGTGTGATTTTGGGCTGCCGATGATGTTCTAATGTATGCACCCCAATATAATATGTCCCCAAACGCTTTAAAAAGTAATTTATAAGTGAATTCAGCAATAGAATTGTACTGTTGTTTTCAAGTGAATGTGAAAGTGCTTGTAGATACAAATAATTTGAATTCAGAAATTATATCTGCTTCTGAAAGTCAGTTCTGCCTCAGCCCTGTGTTTGGGAGTTGAACGAGCATCTCTTTGTGTACATATCTCTTCAGTAATAAACACTATATTTAAAAATATTTTAGATGGTATTGTATACAGACGCTATTCATATTAGTCTTCTGTATCTGTGGAAGAAAAAAATGAAACCTCATCAGTGTAAGCTACCTCAACAATGTTCTTAAAATGCGTATTAGGTTATAGAAATGATAGGTCTAAATGAGGGATTCGTCTTTTGGAAAAGCAGCCTTCTGTTCAGAGTATTACTAGCTCATGTTTTTCAGGCTTTAAATGATTTTCTGTGCAGAAAAGTGTCACTTGCCACTTTCAAAGACCGTTTGTTTCCAGACCTACTAGAAGCTGAACTGGCGTATAAACTTCAGCTTTTTCAAATTGAGAGAAAAAGCTTCTGTGGCTAGTTTGTTCATTTAGGGAATATATCTTTAAAGTTTTGTCGTATTGGCTGAAATCTGAGTGAGGCAAGTTAACAGGAAGGGACCTGATAAGGTGGCTGAAAGGGTGGCACTTGTATTCTATAGTTTCTTAGATTTCTGACTTAGGTACAAAAGCTCTACTGCATGCCTCAATATATGATATTTCGGTATGTAAGCCATTTATATAAGCAGTCCCTCCTTGCACCTTTTTTTGTGTGTATTTTGTCCTTCCAGTAGTGCTTCTGAATAAAAAAAATCAAGGTGAAGTCATGTGTGTCACAAATGGAGTGAAGTACTGAAAGATACTTTTTTCCCCGTTTTCAAGTTCTGCCATTGTATAACTTCTGAAGTTGTATTTATGACAAAACCATTTATTACCTCTTCTTTGTATTGTACCCTACAGTGGATGATGGGAACTTAAGCAGTGGTAAGATCAGATATTTTTCCAGTCTCTACCATGAAGAACCTCTGCAACTCTATAGTGTGGTGTAAAGACAGGAAAACAGGATTTATTCACAGAAAATGTGAACTATTATCATTTTTGTTTACGTATACAATAATATTTAGCTGCTCTGGGGAAAAAAAAAAACAAACACTGAGGAGAAACCCTAAGATTATTTGGCTGTACGTTGGAAATACTTCATTACACTTCAACATTTTCATGTGTTGATAGAATGAACTGTCTCCTGTCATTCTGAAATCTTTTGTTAACTGAGAAAAAATAATTTTTGCATCCCAGCCTTTAAGATTGAATGATGACTCATTGATGGGGTAGGCCGGGTATATATCATGAGATTTATCATGAAACAAATAGTTTTCCTACCTCATTCACTCATGCATTTTGTGATTTCCTCACAGTAATGTTACTGTTATTAACACGACACAATAATTCCTGTCTATAGTCAAAGAATGTGTAGTATACTCCTGATACATCCAAATATGTATGACAATTTAATGCTATTTTAAAGAGAGACAATAAATTGTTTTTTTTTTCATTCATAACAATATTTGAGACATCTTTGCTGAAAGGCAAAACCGTGCTTTTAAAAATTTTTTTGACTAAGACTGTATGTAAACGAAAGATGAACCGATATACTCTTGGTGGTAGGTTAAGGATGCTATCCTAGTAGGAAGTATTTATCTTAAATTATTCATGAATCCTGCAATATTTGCCTTACCAAGAACAAGTGATTGTGTTTGTGAGTAGTGTAATAACTAAAGTAGGTCTAAGGCTGTTGCCAACTTCCGAAACTCTGCTTCAGATATTGCTGTAATATTTCTATTTGCATTCTTGCCTCAAAACACTCTGGGAGAATAGTCATATGAAGCTTCTTAAGGACCGAGGTACTCTTCTAAACTGCTAAACCTCCAGGTCACTATGTAGAAATCAAAGTCTTGTTTGAGTAAGCTGCCTTGCTGCTGTGTTTCCCAGAAATACCTTCACATTTTGCTGATTAACTTCTACAATAAGGCTTACTGTAAAGGTAAACATTGCTTGTTTACATTGTTTTCAATGAGCTTTTCCATAACTTTTCTTGTATGCTGTTGCTTTTCCTGAAAAAACTATTCCTTACACTGAATGACAAGGGCAAAATCAGAGCAGATTTAACAAGCAGTCTCAAAAATGAATCTGTATCCATGATTCTAAGTTCATGTGTGCAATATTGTGCAACTTTGTGAGAACTTAAAACAATGAATCTATAGCTGTTTTTTGTTAGTAGCTTTTTCCTGTTTTGAGTTCTACACAGAAAACAAGGCATAATCAGTTCAGAAGTTAAATAGTGTAATATTGCTTTGCAAAGATTTGATTCAGGATTCTCCTTCCACATGCAGCAAACAAATGAATTTAGGAAAACTTCCTAAAGAACAGATGATCACCTAAAATTTGAAATATACCCCCTTTCTTTTTTTTCCTGCTATTTCCCATTTCTCATACACGCACACATGCATATATATGTTTGCTTAGACCACAATGAATATTTGCATATATGTATGTGCATATGTCTATACATGTAGATAATATGCATAGCAGATTTTAACTCTTCCCTATACGTTATCTTTAATACATTTCAAATGCTTCCTTTACAGTGTTTGGAAACTGATTTAGCAGAAGCAAAAGAACAAATGAAAGAGTTGCGTAGTATATGCAGTAACTTGTCATCTCAGGTGGCCATGAAACAGGAAGAACTCTCCCAAAAGGATTGTGATGTGAACAGAACTAAGTAAGTATTTAATGATTTCATTACCTTCAGGTCTAAATCTTCTCAAAAACGCCCCCACTATTGTTCCACTTACAAAGCAGTTTCTTGCATTAGAAGTATTTTTGTACAACAGTGTATTTTCATATAGTGTAAAACTTTTAGAAGTCTATGAGTAGATGACAGTTTATGTAGACTCTGATAAATTTTGACTCAGTATACTCTTACTATATTGTTATCAGTTTTTGAGTAGGAATGAGCTTCAAAAATTACAGCTGTATAATTAGGATTGGGTCAGAGAACTACCAGTCTCCATTGAAAGTAACAAAATACCAACATGATTAGTGACATAGACATTTAATTCATTGAGAGACTAAATGCCCTAAACTTGGAAAAGCTTTAAGCCTAACTTTAACATTTTAGAGTCAAGTTGAATGAGTCAGCAAAAGTCTACACAGGCCTGTGCTAAAGGTTTAAGTTATAGTGATTGAAGCTTTATCTTAGGTCTCACATACCATTTCTTTAAACTGAATCTATAAGATGAGTGCTGCATTATTTGAGTAATGGAAAAGAAGTGAAGGATGGAATAAATTATATGAATTGACTAGAATACTAAATTCCTCAAAATGAAGGTAATGGCAGAAGACAAGTGGTAACTTTAAGTGGATTGTCAGGAAATTGTCTGTTTTTAACTTTGTGGTTTCAGAGGTACACACAGTGTTTATAAGTCCCTTCACTATTCCCTCAAACTGCAGCTATGCCTGGAGAGCTGCAGTTGAGATGCAGAAATCATGGGTATGGACACTCCTCTTTGCTTTCAAAGCAGAAATAATTTTACTATAGGGAGTCAGTATCTAAGTCTTGTTGGGAAAAAAACCTAGAAATATTATTTTTGATGACTCTGACCTAAATTGTCGTCCTAGAATTTGTCGAAATCTTTACAGGGGAAAATGATGTCTTTGTGTTTTCATTTTTAAAAGCTATAATAGTTGGATTTTCAAAAGTCAATAAATATAGGCATGTTTAGTGGGAAATTGTATTGAAAGAGGCAATCACTTGAACCTATGAAATTCATCAATGGACTAATAGGTTTTATTATCTTCTGAAATTATTCTCAGGAATGTATATATGTGTGAGAGGACTAGAGAAAACAAAGAAGACATATTTAAAGTCAGGCAATCAAGGTTTGCAAAGTTACTGCTTGTTGGTTGCCGTTTCGGATATTGCTGACTGAGTTGTTGAAATCCTTGAACTTAACATTTCTCAAAATGTATTATTTTCTTATCATTACAAAACAACCTCTTAGAATTTGTCACAGACATCTTGTTTAAATAGATAATTGAAATAAGTTATTTTTTGAACATAAGGTCTGAACAATAGGTAACAAAAGATGGACAAGATACTATACACGTATTCTTGTTGACTCTTCTATTATGAAAAAAGGCTTATGATAAATGGCTTATATTGTAGAAAATTAAGAGTTTCAGGCAGCAGTTTCAGTAGTTATTAATACAAGCTAAGAATTTTAAATATTTTGTTGTTCGTGGTGGTTTGTTTTGTTCTGTTTTTAGTCTTAGGTTGGTTTTTTTGTTTTTTTTTTTTTTTTATATTTTTTCTAACTAGTATGGAATACTGGTACAGAATCCACCTGCTGCCCCACAACCCCACTGCTGTTGCTTCTTTACCTCTGTGCTGTAAATTATCAAGCAGTCAGATTTCTACTCGGGCCTTATTTTGCTGCTCTGGGATTTTCAGGTTATTCTTTGCTGTGTGCTGTAAACCATTTTGTACTATCTATGCCATTCCCCTGAGAAGCCGTAATTCATAGAGCTTGTCACTGTGTTGTATTTCTAAACTACAGATAATGGAATCTAGAGATTTCCTGAATTACCCCAAACCCTCTTATATTCCCTTGGTAGTGGTGGTAGCTGAGATACTTGGAATCCCAGTGTATTCACCAAAAAGGTGGTGGTGAAACAAAGCCAACATCTTCACTTGAGGTGGTGAGTGTGATGAGCATTAATTCTATTTGCAGCACAGTTATGTAGCTTCTGGAGTGACAGCAGCTACTCCTTTCATTCACATCCCTGGGAAGCCACAATTTAGTCTTGAACCGTTGGTATGTACAGGACATAAAGATTTTATTTAGTGTTATCCTTTAAGAATAGGAGGAAACTTTAGTTCATTCTCTTGTCAGATATGAGCACCAGAGCTATCTCTACGCTAAACAATACCATGAATCTTAAATGTTGTTATTGGCAGGACAAGGTGTCAAATCTTTGAGTCTTGATGCTTTCTTGTTTATAGTGTCTTCAGATAGTGTCAAGCTTGCAATATTTAAAGCAAAAACTACTAATGTTATTGTAATCTTACTTTAGTGGCTGATATAATGTCATAATGCTCTTCTGTTTCGACTTGAGAAAAACCTGACTTTGTTGTAGCAGGCTATTCCTTGCGAGTTGAAGAGTGCAGCTCACTTTCCGTAAATTTCTTATTTTCCTGTTGTATTGTTCTTGAGGTGTTAGGTTAGAGACAGGTTTTTTTTTCTCAGTAATATCTGGTGACTTCAATGTTAAATGTGGTTAAATACTCTCCGTGTATCATGGTGTCTTTGTTTATGGGGAGAGTAGGGATGGTAAGGAAAAAGTAGACCAAGTAAGTGTTCCACTCTTGGTGCTTAGCTAAGAAAATATTGTTTTTCAATTAGTGTTGCTGATGGGGACTTTCTTCTTAAATTTGTTTTTGTGTTTGTATATAGTATATAAAAATATCAGTATGTGTGTATATTTTATACATATATCCTACTTGTATGCGTACATGTACATATCCACATATACTTTATGTATAGATATGTATATTTCCACGTATCTGTATGTATGGGTTAATATATACATCCTTATATATGGGTGTTAAATAGGCACATATATTTTAAATGCCACTCATTGCCATTGTTAGATCCAATTTGCAATTTTTTGAGTATTTGTTCTGTTACATTCTTGCCTGAGAGTATAATTTCCCTTAGGACTGGACATCCTTATCCTGCTGCAGTGACAGGCAGGTGTCTCTCTTGTAGGGTGCTTAGTAGTTTTCTGATTTGAGTAAGCATATTAGTAGATATTTTGATCAGAAATTCATTTTTATCTTGTAACTGTTTTTCTTATTATCATGGGGTTGGTTTTGTATACTCTCTTTGAGCATGCTGCAAGCAAATTAGTAACAGAATCACACAGAATCACTGAGTGGCTGAGGCTGGCAGACACCTCTGGAGACTGTGTGGATTATACATGTTGATAATATCCCCCTGAGCCTTCCCCTCTCCAGGCTGAACAGTCCCAGCTTTCCCAGCCTCTCTATGTATGGCAGATGCTCCAATACTTTCATCATCTCTGTGGTCCTTCACTGGACATACTCCATTAAATCCATGTCTCTCTTGTACTGGGGAGCACAGAACTTGGCACAGCACCCACATGTGTCTTACCACTTCTGAACAGAGGGGAAGGATCGTGTCCCTCCCCTGGCTGGCAGCACTCTTCTCAGTGCAGCTCAGGATGTCATTGGCCTTTGCCACAAGTGCATGTTGCTGGGTCATGGTCAACCTGGTGTCCACCAGGATCCCCAGCGCATTTTCTGACAAGCTGTTTTCCAGATGGTTAGGCGCAAGCCTCTGCTAGTACATGGTGGTGTTATTTCCCAGGGGTGGTAATTTGTACTTTCCTTTGTTGAACTCTGTGAGGTTCCTGTCAGCCCATTTGTCCAGGCTGTTGAGGTTCCTCTAAATGGCAGCACAAACGTCTGGTGAAACAACCACTGACCCTAGTTTTGTGTCATGAGCAAACTTACTACTTGAACGTAGGAGTGCCATGCTTTCTTCCAGTCCTTATGAAACCTCCACTGATAGCCTCTTTCAGCACTCCTAGGTGCATCACATCAAGTCCCATGGACATGTGTATATCTAGTTTGTTTAAATGTTACCTAATCTGATCCTGTGAGTCACAGAGATCTGGGATTGCTGGAGGCAAATATTACCTTTAAAGACAGAGCTGAAGAAGGCATTGAGTGCTTTGGCCTTTATTACGCCCTTTGTTAGCAGAGCACTGGCTGTTTTCAGCAGCGAGTCCAATTTATCCCTTCATTTTGCTGCTGATATACTTAGAGAAGCCTCTCGTTGCCCTTCATGCCCCCCACCATATTCAGTTCCACGCAGATTTTTGTCTTTCCTAACTCTACCATTGTATACTTGGACAATGTCTCTAAATTCCTCCCAGTCTCCTGTCCCTGCTCTGTATCTTGTATCCTTCTTTTTGCATTAAATTTAGTTGGGGAGGTCCTTGTTGATCCATGCAAGCCTCCTACTAGTTTTTCTTGACTACTTGCTCATTGGAATGGACCATTGTTGATCTTGGAAGAGGTTATCCTTGAACATCAACTAGCCCTCATGGACCCTTCTTCTCTCCAGACCAATTTTATACTGAATTCTTCCAAGTAGGTCCCTGAAAATGCTCAAGCTGCTCTCGTGAAATCCAGGGTTGTGATCCTACTTTTTGCTTTTTTCCCTCCTCTCCAGATCCTTAATTCCCATTATCTCAAGTTTGCTTGTCATAGAGGTAACCCAAAAAGACTCCAAACAAATAATAAGCTTACACCAACTTCAATTTGGAAACAAAACCAAAACAACAATCCAAAACCAAAGGACAGAAACCAGTGCAAAGTGGGGCCCATAGTCCAAAATCCATCAGCATTCTGACAACATTTAACAAACTTGCAGGCTTGATATACATCCCAGGAAGTGTCCATAAAGAGTGTCCCTGTTTAAGGGGAGGTCTCTGGTCACAGTCTACTGCTCTGAGAAGACCACTCAAAGAGAGTCTTTGGTGGGGGCCCTATTTTATAGCCTGGTTGGATCTGAGCTGTGGCCATAATGAGCATGGTCCAGAAACATCTCTGGACCTGGGGCGACTCGTTGTCTGAAAACCCTGTCTGTTGACTAGGGACAGGATGTATGTGACTGGAGTCACCATGCCCTAGGATGGCGGACTTGATGGTTATCATCTGATCCAGGCGTGTATGTAATGACAGCCACAGTGGGTCACAAAAGGTATGAAATAGCCAGCAGCTGCTGGGTTAGAAGTCTTAGACTTTATCAGGGCGTGTGTGCAGCTGCCACATTGCTGCAGACAAGGCTGACCCGACGTTTACATCCTTGATAATTTCTTCCTTGTTTGTAAGTATAAGGCCCAGTGATGTGTCTCATCACCCTGCTGATTGGCTGTGGCAAGAAGTTATCATCAAACCACTCCAGAAACCTTCTGGATTGCTTGTGCCCTGCTGTGTTGTCCCTCCAGCATATACCAGAGTGATTAAAGTCCCCCATGAAGACAAGGGCCTGCAAGCATGAATCTTCTTCCAGTTTTTTGAAGTGGACTTCATTCTTCTTCTTGATCAGAAAGGACTGACAGGCAACCACCATGTCATTGTCCGCATTGGTTTGCCCATACCTGGCCTACACGCTCTCAGCTGGCTCATTGCCCATGCTACAGCAGAGCTCCCTCCATTTACACTGCTCTTTGACATAAAGGGCAACTTCTTGCCATCCCAGTCTGTCCTTCCTAAAGAGCCTGTCTCCATGCGTGTATGTTACGTGTGTTATCTTACCCCCATACTGATGACTTGTCAACTCTCCCTTATTTACATGCGTACACTTGAGGTGGGCCTCCCTGAGCCTTGTATTATTTATCACAAGGTCCTCCCTCTCACACCAACCTGTGCCCTTTGGTTGCCAGCCCAGGCCACAGCTCTTGCACTTGTTACTTGATCAACATTTCTGTCCCCTGCCATTCCTAGTTAAAGCTGCCCTTACCAGTTTGGCCTGTGTGTTACCATGGGTCCTTCATTCTGTGAATTTGTGTTGCACCAGGGGTGCTGAATAATTCCTGTTGTGACTGAGCATAATTTCCTCCTTCCTGTGTAGAAATTAAATAAAAAAAGGTTCCCCTTGTGGATTTACAATGTAAAAATTGTACCACATTCACTAAAGAGGATGAAAGCAGCTGTAGGGCACAACTGCAAGGTAAATACAGTGTTTGAGTATTTCTGTGTGTCAAGAATTTTTGGATTGCAACTACTTTGGCTCATATAACTTTTTATTAAAAAAAAAGAAAAATAAAGCAAGTTAGGATATGTGTATGAAGAAATAAAGTTTGATTTTTAAAATGTGATGTAATGGGACTGTGACTGTGTTTTCTTGTGTTTTAAAATCCTTGAATTTAACATGAGCAAACATGTTAACATGTTCTGACTGCTGCAGTTCTTGGGTGCCTGCAAGTTTTAGTTTCCTTCCTCATCGCCTCCCCATCAGAGTATGACTCAAAGCCTGATAAAGTCAGCAGAAAATGTTCCTATTGACTTTAATACACTTTGCGGGGAGACTATAAGAGAGCATATAATACTGTGCGTTCTCAGGTGACAGACACAGATAACTGCATTGATGTCTGCATACAAATAAAAGAGCAGCAACACAGCAGAGTGGTTTTAGCAACCGTGACTACCCACATTTCCAACAGCGTCTGAGGATTCAACGCTGTACCATGTTTTTCCTTCCACAACAAATCGAAGATCTGATTGGAGTGGGCAAAATCAATATAATCTGTGTTGTAACTGAAGTGCAAAGATGTGTCATTTTCCTAGTATATACTCACTCACAGGAAAATGAAACTAGTGCTAGTTTGGAAGCCTGTTGCACAGGGTGTCAGGAAGTGCTAATACATCACTGTGTCCTTATTTGTGCTGCTGTGCTTGTGAACAGAATTAAATTAGCACATATGAAGTACATGCTGCAGTTGTACTTTGGTCTTGTTACATGGAGTGCTTAATGCAACTCTACTGCTGTTAATGTTGAGGAGTTACTTTATGTCCCATTGAGAACAGGAGGACTTAAATGTTCTTAAGTGTTCTCCTGTATTGGCCTGTTAACAGGCTTTTTTAAACAGAATTTTTTAAACAACATTGATGTTGTCTGACTGTGCTGTTGTGGTACATGCTTTTGTGGTAAATGCTTTTGGAAATTTCCCTTAAAACAGTTTTTTGTTGTTCTGCAGTTTCTTAGCAAAACACAGCAAAGTTGGTGTAGCTGCTTACCTTTCTTATACTAGTCTTTGAATGAACATCTCCAGCAGTATTATAAAAATGTAATGAGAACTTATGTTGTTAATGATAATACTAGGTACACAGAAGTTGCCTATATATAAGAGGTCACCAAGAAAATTCTTTGAGGAAGTAAGGAAGAAAATTAGTTGGAGTGATAAACTTCTGTTTCAGTATCTGTATGTAATACTTGTGTGAAACATGCTTGTGAATTAAACATGGAATTAAGTAGAAAATATGTAAAAATGGATTAATGGAGTAATCTGAACTTTTAAAATCTGTTACAGAAAATATTCCAAGTTTTAAATTGTTGTTTATAATAAGTGAGAGTTAGTGATCTTTCTTTCTGCTGTAGTTTATAAATTTTATCAGCACTACAGTAAAATTCTTAAGCAGACTAGTTATAGTAGATCTATCCTATGGTTGCATTACAACATGACTCCTATTATTGTATTTATAGAGCTCTTATTGTTGTGTCATATAACACCCGTCAAATTTACTTACTTCGGTTCTGGTTGTTATAGTATGCTGTACCTGCAGACTAAAAGTAATTTATCACCAGACATACTTCATGTGTCTAGGGAGCAGATGCATTTCAGAAAAGAGACTTGCATTACACATACTCTGCAAGTTAAGAAAAACTTAGATCTTGGTTCTAGTTTAAAAAAAAAAAAAAAAGATTAATCTTATTTTAAAAGCCATGTGTTCTAAATATTTTATATTTTGACACTTAATGCTAAATAGTTAACTGAATATTGACTAGAAAGTGTTGATGCAGTAGTGGAAATCCATTTATTTTAGAGCAGTTAGAGCATTAGAGGGAAATTGAAAGGCTTTCCATTTTGAAACTTAACTGTTTTGTAGATATTTTGTAAAAGTATGTGATAAATATTTGATATATAACTTCCAGTGTTTATAAGACAATTGACAGAAAAATAAATGAAAATAGGAAGCTCATTATCTACAATAAAATTATTTGAACCTAATTGTTTAGTGGAGGTCTTAATTTCACTTTATTTCTTTTTTGTTTTCCTTTGTGCAGGAAGGAGTTACAGGAACTGCAGGATCTTTACAGACAAAATGTTGAGCATACCGTACAGCAGGCTGAGCTGATAAAGCAGCTTCAGGCTCTCAATACCGATACACAAAAAGTACTGAAAGATCAAGAAGATGCTCACACAGCTGAAACAACATCATATCAAAAAGTACGTCATTCTGCTTTATGGTTACATGGTTCATTTTGCTTAGAATATATGCAGTTCATGATGAAATTGTCAAGCTAGGCCTAAGTCAAGCCAGAATCAGTACTGGGTTTCTGAGGATGTGTTTGGTTGACTTTTGTAGCACATAGCGCACAGTACACTTTTGTGTGTTTAACTCTGCACAAGTTGATCACTGACTGCAGTGACAATAGACATTAAGTCTTTTATTCACTACAATTGTAGCCCAGCCAAGCTACAGATAGACTTCCATCATAGTTGTTCAGAACATGTATAAGGCAGGGCAAGTTCTACCTATCTATAGAATCATTTTGGTTGGAATAGACCCGTATGATCATTGAGTCCAACCATAACCTAAATCTAGCTCTAAACCGTGCCCCTAAGAGTCTCAGCCATAGATCTTTTAAACACCCCCAGGGATGGTGACTCCATCACTTCCTTGAGCAGCCTGTCCCAATGCTTTACAACCCTTTCTGTGAAGAATTTTTTCCTAATATCCAATCTAAACCTCCCCTGGTGCAACTTGAGGCCATTTCCTCTCATCCTATCGCTTGCTGCTTAGGAGAAGAGACTAACACCCTCCATGCCACAACCTCCTTTCAGGTAGCTGTAAACAGCAATAAGGTCTCTCATCAGCCTCCTTTTCTCCAGGCTGAACAACCCCGGATCCCTCAACCGCTCCTCATCAGACTTTTGCTCCAAACTCCTCACCGGTTTTATTGCCCTTCTCTGAACTCTCTCCAGCACCCCAATGTCTTTCTTGTAGTGAGGGGCACAAAACTAAACACAGGATTCAAGGTGAGGCCTCACCAGCACCAAGTATGGCGGGATGATCACTTCTCTAGTCCTGCTGACCACATTATTCCTGATACAAGCCAGGATGCCGGTGGCCTTTTTGTCCACCTGGGCACGCTGCTGGCTCATGTTCAGCTGGCTGTCAATCAGTACCCTGAGATCCTTTTCCTCCAGGCAGCTTTCCAGCCACTCTTTCCCAAGCCTGTAGTGCTGACTGGGGTTGTTGTGATGCAAGTGCAGGACCCAGCACTTGGCCTTTTTGAACCTCATACATTTGGCCTCAGCCCAACGATTCAGTTGGTCCCTCTGTATGGCCTTCCTACCCTCCAGCAGATCAACACTCCCACCCAATTTGGTGTTGTCTGCAAACTTACTAAGGGTGCATCCTCATCCTCATCCAGATCACTGATAAAGAGATTAAACAGAACTGGCCTCAATACTGAGCCTTGGGGAACACCACTTGTGACTGGCCATAAAACGGATTTGGCTCCATTCACCACAACTCTTCAGGCCCAGCCCTCCAGCCAGTTCTTTATGCCTCGCTGAGTACACCCATCCGGGCCATGAGCTGCCAGCTTCTCAGGGAAAATGCTGTGGGATACGGTGTGAAAGGCTTTATTGAAGTATAAGTACACAACATCCACAACCTTTCATTCATCCACCAAATGGGTCACCTTCTCATAGAAGGAGATCAGGTTGGTCAACCAGGACCAGCCTTTCATAAACCCATGCTGAGTGGGCCTGATTGCTTGGTTGTGTTGTATGTGCTGCGTGATGGCACTCAGCATGATCTGTTCCATGACCTTCCCTGGCATAAAGACCTGTAATTTTCTGGATCCTCATTACAGCCATTTTTGTAGATGGGCGTCACATTCACCAACTTCCAGTCAACTGAGACCTCCCCGCTTAGCCAGGATTGTTGATAAATAATGGAAAGTGGCTTAGTTATCACCTCTACCAGCTCCCTCAGTACCCTTGGATGGACCAGTCTGGCCCCATACACTTATGTGTGTCTAAGTGATGTAGCAGGTCACCAGCCATTTCTCCTTGGATTATTTGGGCTTCTTTCCCTTCTTTCTGCTCCCCATCCTTGTCTTCTGGCTCAGGGCTGGGTACCTGGAGCACAACTATTCTGACTATTAAAGTCTGAGGAGAAGAAGGCATTTAGTACCTCAGCCTTTCCCTCACCCTCTGTCACTGTGTTTCCCCCTGCATCCACCAGAGGGTGGAGATTCTCCTTAGTCCTCCTTCTGTTGCTGATGTATTAACAGAAATATCTTTTGTTCTCTTTTACAGCACTAGCCAGACCCAGCTCTAGTTGTGTTTTGGCACTTCTAATTTTCTCCCTGCATAACTTCACTGCATCATTGTATTTTTGAGTAGCCTGCCCCTTCTTCCAAAGGTTATAAATTCTCTTTCTGTTCCTGAGTCCCAGCCACAGCTGTCTATTGAGCCAGGCCAGCTTCTGCCCCACTGGCTCATCTTTCAGTACACAGGGACAGCCTACTCCTGCTCCTCTAAGATTTCCTTCTTGAAGAGAGATCAAACTTTCTGGACTTCTTTGTCCTTCAGGACTGCCTCCCTAGGGACTCTGTTAATCACCCTCCCAAACAGGTCAAAGTCTGTCGTTTGGAAGTCCAAGGTAGTTCTGCTGACCACCCTCGTAACTTCTCCAAGAACAGAAAACTCGATGATTTCATGGTGTCTGTGTCCTAGGCGACCTCCAGTTAACACATTACCCATGAGTCCTCTGTTCACAAACAACAGATCCAATGGGCACCTTCCCTAGTTGTCTTACTGACCAGCTGTATCAGAAGGTTGTCTTCCGTACAATCCAGGAGCCTTCTAGACTGCTTCCTCTCTGCTGTGTTATATTTCCAGCAGACGTCTGGTAAGTTGAAGTCCCCCCTGAGAACAAGAGCTAGCAATCAGGAGACTTCTCCCAATTGCCTACAGAATATTTAATCTGCCTCTTCATCCTGGCTGGGTGGTCTGTAACAGATCCCCACCAGGATATCTGCCTTGTTGCCCTTCTCCATGATTCTTGCCCATAAACACTCAACTGGATCATCACCCTCATCAAGCTTCAAACAATCGAACCACTCCTTAACATACAGAGCTATCCTGCCGCTTTTACTTCCTTGCCTGGGGATAAGACAAAGTAAATTATAGAATTTTTTTTTAAAAAGTACTGAAGGTAAGTAGCAGGAGTTGCTGTTTAATTTTCTGTTCTTCAGTCAGTGTTCCTGTACTTGTTAAATTGATCCTTTGAGTCATTAAAAAAAAAGAAAAAAGGTGCAAGTGAAGATAATATTAAGGATCTTCATCAGTGTTTATAATACAATATTCTTCTAGACTAGTTCTACAACACGTGAAATAAAACCGGGATTGCATGAGACTGTTTAAAAGCATGACAAAACTCTTTGTAAAGATAACTACACCTTGCATAATAGTGACTTTGGCATTATCATCTGCTTCAATTTGGGGAAGAGTTTAACCTGTTTTGTGAAAAATAATTTTGCTATTTCAAGTTACCTATGTATTATGGAAAATTGATGGGTATACTTACATAGCTATAAGTGGGTATACCTATATAGCTATAAGTGCAAGCCTCTTCTAAACTGGGCTTGGCTCAAAATTCAGGGTTGCTTCAGAAAACTGGTTCACTGTTCTTGGTCTATCTTAGCAGGACTTAAAAGTTCTGCTTAGCTGATGATACAACAAGAACAAGAATAGTGTGGGTTTGAAGATTAGTCCTTTTGTTTGGTAGCTCACAGATGACCCTAAATTTTGCTGGTTTGGAGGTGCTGAATTCAGTATTTTTTGAACACGGAGGAGTAAGGTTTGCCTCTTAAACCAGCAACAGCTAACTCAAATATTCTGACAAATTACTATTGTAGAAGTTATAAGCTGTCTTTTTGTAAAATGTCTAAATATCTAATGCACCTGGAAAAAATAAGTTTTTTTTTAAAAATAAATATATGTTTTTTAAAAAGTATACATTAAAAATAGTAAAAACATAAAGAAAATAAGGTGGGGGAAAAAAAGGAAGAATAGATCTAATAACGTTTGTGACATTGTCTGGCTGTGAGAAATTCAGAGGGCAGAAGGAGTTCCTTTATCACAACAATCACAACAATCCTGTTACATGCTTCTGATTAGAATAACTGAATAAAATACCCAGCTATAATTACTTCAAGCAACATGCATTTTTCCAAATCACAAGATATGCAGTCCTACTGAAGTCATGGCAGGCCTTTGGAAAACTCAGCGTCTATAAAAATAATACAAATGCCTGTTTTTCCCTTGATCAAGAAAGGCAAACTATTGCAGACAAATGTGTGTTTTGTTTGTCTTCCCTGCATTAGTAATATGCAGGCTGCAATATCTAGATAAGGATGTGTCAGCTGTTCCGTAGACTTACAACAGAGTATTTTCCTACTGCTCTGAATGGCATTGAGCCAATCAGTGTGTACATCTTATGATATATTCTCCCTTACAGGAAGATCAATGACCTCTCTGTCAGTGCTCAGATAGGCAGTATATGCTGTAGCTGAGGCAATCTGGTTGGCTCACATATTCCAAGTTGATCTTAATAGTCTACCATTTAGGAAGAACCACTATTTGTGCTGATGTTAATGTATAATATGAAAGAGTAGACTGAATAAAAGGAAAAAAAAAAACTCTTTCTGATAATCCAAATCGAAGTAATGAATTTGCACTGGATTACTGAATTATGAGTAAATCCATTGAGGACCGTAAATCCTTTTTCAAGTCCATCTGTAGTGGGCAGCATATACATATGAATGTCTGTAATCTTTTTCACCAAGTTGCATTGACTTGTTGTACTGCTATATTTTTTTTTCTTTAAGCACAAATTTTAAGGGTGCTGTGTTCTACAATAATTACTTTACATTTGAGCATTTATGGAAACAAATTGATATCCATGTCGTATTGCAGCTGTAGTTCTCATTTTCAAGGATAGGGAATATTTTTCTAAAATGTATTAGCATCTGTTTTAGTGGTCCCAAATACTCTGGGGGCTTCATTCCTTGCTGGATTTAATGAGACTCAATAGGTTTGTCCTCACCAACAATTTCAAGGTGGAGAGACTTCAATCAATACTAGGGATAATAAGACAAGAAGATATTCTGAACACCTTAGCCAGCTTATCACAGTTTTCTGAAATTTACAATTTAGGACCTTTGTTTTTATAACGTAGCACTTTCCCTTCATATGATGTGGCCTTTAGATTCCTTTTTAATCATACTGATTAAAGATCTCTTAGTGGAAGGCCCTTTTAGTGAAGTGGAAATACCATTATTTGTCATTAAATATGAAATAGTGATTCATGTCCTGGAACTCAGCTCCTGAAACAGCAAACAGAAAATACTGTGGATAGTGGCACAGTACAAGTCTGTGATGAGGAAAAACATTGTTCAGTGGTTAGATTTTTGGCATAATTAGAAATGCAGTAAGAGTTTTAGTTCGGAGGCATCGCAGAAGTCTGCATCGAGTGCACCGGAGCATCGAGCGCACCAAAAACTAGATGAAAATATGATAGCATCAGATTTTCAGATGTTGTGGCTAATTTTGTACCTTCACTTGCCTTTGCTAGTGTTTCTCATGGTGTCAGTGTGTGGATAGAGTTTGTTCTCCTTCAAGCCTGAGAAGTTGTAATCAGAATGTCAAATTACTGGTTTTTCTATCCTAAGGTTAAATTTTACTACTTGCTGTCTTTTTGTGACTGCAGCAGCCTTTAAGCATAGTAAAGAATCATATAAATGTGTTCATAAGCAGCATTAAATTCACAAACTAAAAACTAAAACTATACAGATGGGTAAATGGTAGTAACGATGCACATTCTCCTTCAAATTTGAATGAAAAACGTAAGTCCTTTCACACATGATAGGAACTGAGAGAAACTAACTTTCCAGTCAAATATGCATCAGTAATAAGTGAATCATCATTTTTGTAGTCCATTTGGCCTGTGAAAGTTGTGAGAAACTCAGATCTTTATTAAAGATTATCTCATATTTCAGTTCAAGCTTCACAGAATCACAGAATGTTAGGGATTGGAAGGGACCTTAAAAGATCATCTAGTCCAATCCCCCTGCCAGAGCAGGAACACTTAGATGAGGTTACACAGGAATGTGTCCAGGTGGGTTTTGGATGTCTCCAGAGAAGGAGACTCCACGACCACCCTGGGAAGCCTGTTCAATACTGTTTTCTGCTGTTGTAAAGTGTGTTAGTTAGGTTAGTTTATATTTATTTATTGTATACCAAACTCCAATAGAGTTGGTCACGTGCTAGCAAGTAGATTTTGGCATCAGGTGGGCCCATAGTTTAAAGCTGAAGCAACACTGGGTAGACCCAGGATCTCTCGGGGTGATGTTAAACTCAACACTTAAGGATTTTCATGATTGAAAACTCCTGTACTGATACACTTATTGTGCTGTGTGTAATTGTGTAGATTGATCTTTACAGAATGCTTAAATATTTAGAAAATAAAAGTAAATAATCTATAATGCCAAATCTGTCACTATTGTTTGCAAATCATTGTCTTAAGGTTTCTGGCAATGATATTGTATTTTTTCACCATATGAGAACTATAGATGAAAGAAATTATGTAAACTGGTGAGACAGTGGAAGAAGAGTTGTGTGTCAAGAAAGGAAGAAAAATCTTAAGATTAATATTACTTAAATATGTTTTTGAGTGATGCCAATTTTGATCAGAGTTAGAATTTTGTTTAAAATCAGAGTGGTCCCACGATGGAAGATTTTAAATTATACCATTTGCAATATGAATTACTAACATTTTCCTGCATTGACTAGCACTGGTGTTCTTTGTTTTTCTGGGAGAAATGCATCAAAATTTTTCTATATTCAAAGAAGCAGTCCACAAACCTCACCTTTAGATAGCCATATGAACACAAAGAGTTGCATAAAACTGATCAGGTGGATGAATATTGGAAGGCCAAGACAGGGTTTGAGGTGGTGGATCAGTCAGGAAACAGGACATACTGGATTCATTTAAGCAGATAGACTCATCAGTTTTTATGGTAACAACACTAATCGAATAGACTGAAATGTCCTTTTCTTTTGTGTTCTCTCTTGTTATTTTGGAGAAGGTGTATTGCTAAAGTTAGCCATTTTACATGATTTCCAAAACAACTATGCTGTTTGCAATTATAATACCATAAAGTTGAGGAAAGCATGTCTTTTCTTTTAGCTTATATTGGTCACTCTTGCTTGCAGGTTGTCTGATGTTACTTTCTTTTGTTTTTCTTCTTAAGCTGTCACTTGTGTCTGACGTTCTTCTCTTCTATCATAGGGAAGTTTCATGGTGTCTCGTCTTAAAAAAAAATCACTCTACCTCTGATTTTCCATTTTAAAACTAAATGCCATGGATGTGCTCTTTTAGTCTGCCTGGAGTGCCTCTTGAGTTTCACCCTAGAGCTTCTCCAGCTAATTTCTGCCCTTGCTCTTTCAAATTCTCATAAACAAGATGATCTTGTAACATGGATTTCTGCGATGGTGCTGTAATAGTTTCCCTTATAGTTTTATTGTAGCTTAATTTAGACTTTTTCCATTTGTGTCATTACTATATGTTCAACATTACTGTAAGTTCAGGTTCATTACTCAGATCTTTATAATACACTGCTTTTTACGATGTGAGCATTTAGATATCACATTTAATGTAGGAAAATATTTGTTTTACACTTGGTATATATAATTGGCTATTGTTGCATTTTAATGGATGGATCTACCTTAGTGTTAGCTCCTCGTGGGAGAATACTTTTGAAGGAATCTTCCAGATGTCCCCACTTTTTGTGCATTAGTTGATATCATAGAAAAGTGTATGAGAGCCTTAACTAAGTGCCTTTTGGATCATGGAACTGAAAATTATTTTGGAACTAGAAAAATGGTCCCAGATGTTAACTGGCATTCATTACGTAGGAACAGTCTAAACCTGGTTTAAAATAGATCCTGCACACTTGGATAATATTAGTGTTGGTCATTTGTGTCAACTGTTTCACTCTGCAGTTTTTTTTTCCAGTTGCGCTATGATTCTGGCTAACATGCAATACAATAGATAGTATAGGCTAATTATTTAGTTTTTTTAGATTTTGTTGGAATTTCTCAGCTTTCTTTGGTCTGACTTAACTTAATTTTACTATCATATGTATTTAATGTATGTCAGTACTTTGCCTCACCCCACCATTATCAGGCTGTTAAATATTTTCTGTCACATTTGGGCAGGCTTTAGAGTAATATCTTTTGGTTCTCCTGGAAGTCCTAGCTTTAGTCTGGCATTTTTAGTTTACTTGATGACATGAAGCACACCTACTGCTTTAATGAAATTTTCTGTTTTAAGCGTCTCTTCAAAGATCTAGCAAAAAGTGTTTTCTCGTAAAATCAGTTAAATCAATATAGAAAATTGTTAGGGTAGCTGAGAAATATGGGATACTTTATTTTTTGTAATTCACCTAAGTTACCCTTCCTTCCTGACTGATAAATAATGCTCTTTAGTTATATAGACTAAATTTATTATAGTGTACTGATTTCAGATACTTTCAATCTTTTTTAATTTGTTGTTAAGTACCTTCTCCTGTAACAATCTATGTTGCCTGTCAGAGAAAGGGCAGCTCTAAGGCATTAGAAAGAGATTCTCAAAATACAGTCAGTGCAGCAGTTTTTGCTGAGCAGTCTTGTGTCACTGGCTGTTGGCCTTTTTCTTTTCAACTACCAAATTTCATAAAACCTGTAAAGAATGATTTTTAAAATTTTCCTTTTTCTTTCAATCTTGTAAACATATATGTATATATTTATATTTAATATATCTTCTTGGAGATTAAACAATTTCCTGGATAAAGCTCATGTCTTATTGACATTCATGGAAGGTATAACTACTCATTTGTGGACAGTCAAGACTTCACTTTTCTGTGAAGCTTGCTAGTTCTGAGATAAATAATTTACAATATCTTAGTGTTTTCTTTTGGATTTTCTTCTCCATGTTCCATCTCCAGTCCTCTCTTCTGTATTTAACATGCTGTCTCTCTAAAACTGACTTTCTCCATCTTTATTAACGGTAGACAAGTTTCACCAGTTTCATACTCTATGTTCTTAAATGTGCTTAGTGCAGTGTGGTTAAATGTGATGCCTCTTCTAAAACTGGGTCAGAAATGAGCAGAAAACCGCAAATGAATCCCATATAAATATTAGGCATATATTTACTTCACAAAACAGTTCATGTCCATAATGAGAAGATAGGGAGCCAAATGGAAATTTGGAAGCTGTTCCAGTTATCTATAGACAGTAGATAAAACTTCTTTATTTTCATACAGATGATTTTCATTTTGAAATTTACTGATGTTAAATAGCTGGGGAAAAAAAAAAAAAAAAAGAATGGGTCCTGTAAACTAGTACATTGGTGGTGTTCAAAAAAATAAATAAACCTCAGTGTAAGATGTGAATATGTTTTTTGCCCATAGCTTTAAGCTAGTTTTATACTTGAAACTTACATGTTCTATTATTGGTGTTTTCAAAGCAGGGAAGGTTGGAAAAGTTTATGCTAGTAAAAAGACGTGCTATTTGTCTTGTCCTGGCAAATACAGACTACCAAAAATACCCATTAGCTACATTAGGGTTTGTGGCTGCCAGCTAGAAAAAAGCATCGTATTTTTGATGTTCTCCATTTATCTTACTGGGATGTTACCTTTCACATACTATAATTATGACCACTTAAGTGCTGCTAGTAATAAAACCAGCAAATTGTCTTAGCAGTATGATCTAGCTAATGAGCTGATATAGTTATAGCTGGAAGTAACTGTGTCTCGATGTTCCATTCAGTTGGAAGGACATTATCTAAAAATGCATGTTTTTGATAAATGAACTTTTTTTTTTTTTTTTCCCCTGTGAGACACATAATGATTTCCATAAGAAACTGGCTATTCTTGAACATGCATTTCTAGAGATGATGTAAGCTTTCTTAAATATATAAAAAAGATTCAGTAGGCACAGAAATGTCAATGTAAACGTCTGATTTTTAACACACATTCAAAATATCAATCTGTCTGAACTTCTAATTAATTTTGCCCCAAAGATGTGATCTCTGATCTGCTTTGAAAATAGGCAAGAGGTAATTTGGTTTATTTTGTCCTAAGTGGATTTTGAGAGCCCATGGGAATAGAAAATTATAGAAAGGAGGAAAGGAAGGGAGATTATTTCCAGATTTCTCATGAAGTGTTAGGTAGAACATTCCAAAATCTAGAAGTTGTGATTTTTTTCCAAAGGATTTAACTTGTAAGCGAGGTAAGCAGAAAAAAGGGAGAAAGAAGTGTATCATTTAAGTAAAACTGACAAGACAAAAAGTTAAATGAAGAGTAAAATAAAGTTTTTACAAGCAAAATTACTTGTGTCAGTTCCTTGTACTTATAAACATTATTGATAGATTTGGAAATTCTGCTATTTGTATTTAATTAGTTTATTTCAGATGAAATGGCAGGAATATATTTTCCCAAGAAAACTGTCAGCTGCTGAAGTACATGCCTTCTACAGATTATTTTATAGTAGAATAAATAGTTGGAGTCAATATTACTTATTTTGAGAAAAAAGGACATGTATACAATATTCTGATTTCAGCAAGAACAGCCGAGCAGCAGCCAATGATAAGAACTTCTAATATAATCTCTGGGTTTTATAGTTAATATTAAAAAAAATCCTGTAAAATAATTATTTAAACAGATCAAAGTACTCTATAAAAGACAAGGATGGCATTTGGTATTCTTGCACCTTTATTTTCATTCCCAGGACAGATATTTCAATTTTTTGCCTACTCTCAATGCAGGATTACTTTTTTTTCTTATGTATTTTCTGTGTATTATATAAACAGTTTAAGAAGTAAAAGAAATCCTGATTTTAGGTGTTCATTTCTATTAAAAATGTCATAAAAAGCAATGTGTTTTTCTGGAAAAACATCTTTCAAACTTAAAGTTTAAGTGATTACTGCCATCACGATTTTCAAATGTATAGACTGTGACAAAAGGCAGGAGGACAAGTAGTGTGAAAGAATTGTCAAAACTTAAGAGAGACTTGTCTTTATAGACAAGTTACTTAAATCATACTTTCCTCCTGTATTTATATAGCTATCCGCATTGAAGTTATTTTTAATCCTGTTGTTTCTCTTATCCCCTCTCAGCTTTATAATGAGTTGACTTCATGTTTTGAAACTGTTAAAGCAAGTGAAATTCAACTGCAGCAAAGCTGTGCCTCTCTTCAGGATCAGTTACTTGGAAAAGATCAACTGATTTGTCAGCTACAAGAGCAACTTCAGCAGGCTCATGATGATTTAAAAGCAGCGCATCAGAACTCTTCTTCAAAATGTGAAGTACAGGTGAGTCCACTTCTAGAATAATAGAAGTTGTGTGTGTCTTTTTGTTTTAAATTAAGCTTCTGTACCAGAAAATTTTAAAGGAAATTGTAGTCATGGTTTGTTTTTTGTTGTTGTTTTGTTGTTTGTTTGTTTTAAGAAAATCTACAACTCTTCTACTGCAGTAGTGTAACTATTTCTGCTGTTGCTAATAGAAGGTATTTCACAATTAAATCTGTCCTGGGAAAAAAACTGAGAAGTGGTGTCAGTATTCAACAAGACTCTTATTTATATTCTGTAACAAAGACAACAAAAATGACATCAATGTGATTTTGGTCCTGGAAACAAATTTCTAGAAAAAATGGTGAACTTTCTGCATTTTCTCTGTGAAAATGAAATTTATTGGTCCTGACTTATGGTGAGGAGAAATATTTGTCTAAAAATGTCTAAGCTTTAATGTTCCATTTGGAACTGTTAAAAAAAACCCATCACACAAACATGCCTCCAACTTGACACATGTGTCAGATCTTACATGTATACCTTTGACATTTTCCAAAGGCCAATTCATGACTTAAAGTGAGTTTGAAAGGCTTTGAAATTATCTACCTGCAATGGTTTTGTAAACCCTGTTGCTTAGTTTCTTCCATAGATTTGTCAATGAGATGTGCTTATGCATTCCAGCTTTACTATTAACAGCACTCTTTCACTTGATTAAGCAGAGAAAGGAAAATAGTTAAGATGATAATGCTCGTTAAATTCAACACTTTGTGTAGGTAGGTAAGGTAGATCTGTAATCAAGGATTACATTAACGAGCCCAAAGAAGTTTGAATGTTAAAAAGAGGTACCGTTTAATTCCTCGAAGTATGTGCAAGTAGTAATCTGCTGTAAAACAGAAAAATCACAGAACGCGGTATCTCCTGGATGTGCTCATGATGGTCATTCCAGAGCTAATGTGCTAACTTTGTCCAGAGTATTACTAAAGTGTTTATCGTAAGATTCTTAACCTATATTTTGTATGATTTTTAAAGTTCTCCTTAATCTAATGATTTGATAATTTTGTTTCATGAATGATAAAAACCATTATTTTAAGTCTTTCTTGTGGAGTGTTTACCTCTTGATATGTTCTTGACCTTTTTCCAAGTCTTTGAAATAATTGGGTTTTTTTCTTCTTTTAGATTTTGGTGATTTCATTTAAATGTTATAAATATAAAATTAGTCTCAAGCTCTTTCTGTTATAAACACAGCTTTGGATCACGGTTTTTGAATGCTTAGACTGTATTTCTGAATTCATTTTACATTGCTTTGAAGAGTTTTTTTGCAGTTTATTTTGTCAGAATTTTTTTTCAGAAAAGTTTTTATTATATCTCTGGATTATATTAATTGAGGTTAAAGAGGCTTTCACTGTCTTCGTGAAGGGATTTTAGAATGTTTTCCTCCAGCCACAACATTTATATTGTCTAACCTGGATATTGTGTGACAGTTTTTTATACATTGGATTTGTCTTTATTATCTTGAAGAGTTTACTAGTAATTGAAAATTTTGTTACTACACTAACCTCCTACATTTTTCAACATGTGGGACAGCACAATTGACTCCTTCCCACTAAATAAATGGAGCATCTATTGCTATTACGTATTTCTTATAATTAAAGCAATTCTTTAACTTTATTTTTCTCCCCTTAAAATACAGCAGTTGAGTTTCTTTAAAAGCTCGTAGTGTGGAGATTTGCTGAAATCCATTTCAAATCCCTGTAGATAATTTCACTTGGATCAATTTTGTTTACTTCTTAAAAGAACTTTAGGAAATTTCTGAGGTTAAAAGTAAGACTATTTTAAAAGCTAGTGACAACCTGTGATTTGTGATTCAACTTCATACATTATTTCTTTTAGATGTTTTAAATTAATCACATCCGGTGTGGCCGAACTACTACTTTTTCTTTTGTTGATTTATTCTGTGTCTCCTTCTAGTGGTGCCTGAAATTGAAGTACATTAACATATGCTCCATATAAATTAGGATCCAAATGTGAAGCAGTCCTAAATTACTTAATAGTGAATGAGGGTGCAAATATTTGTTTTTCTGTAGCCTTCTGTTGGCTTTCTGCTATGTTTCCATTTTGATACTTTCTCAGAATTTTACACTCTCTGGCACACTCCCTGTTTCTAGTGTATTTGAAGGAGTGCATTTGTCATGATTATTTGGAGAATTTGTGGTTTTCTTAGTGAATGTAGGTTCAGTCGGGCCTTCTACAGAAATACATCAGTTGAACATTTATGTGATTTGTCATGAGCTCAGTCAGATATTTACCAGTTCTAGTGGAGAAGACATAGTAGGAAGGTAAAGCAGATAATTTACGATAATGGGTGTAATATAGTACACTTTTTTCAGTAAATTAATCTTAAAACAGGCTGTGATGGAAAAAATTATTAGCGTTACTAAAGTAGCCTCATAGGGAAGGAAATATGTAAGGTAGTGTCCACAGTTGCTAGGTTTGTAGAATTGAGATGTTAAGCAATCTGTGCTTATGTGCTTAACATGCTCAGTATTCTCTTTTGACTAACAATCTTCCGTTCTGCTGTAGCAAATATACCAAATTTTGTTGACATGCAGTCTTGCTCTGGGAGTGTATCATAATGCTCATTGTTGGCTGCATTTTGATGACAGCTATATTTCCCATTATCAACTTCACTGTCTTGCATACGTGTTAGAAAGGTATTACTGTGTGGTTACACAGCTGAGGTTTCTGCAGGGGAAAAAAGTCATTACCTATCATTACTTCTGTGACCTGTTAGGTGACCAGAACCCTAGTTGTTTGTGATTAAGAGATGATTAAGAGAACTTCCTCATTCATTCTGCTGTCTCTTGATAGCAACATCAGTAGAACAGGATGGATTTGGAAGACAGGCTTAATTAAAAGGACACCAAAGCAATGCAAACATTTACTAGTTTTCCAGTTACCATTTTTTAAAACAATCCTTCATAAAACTATAAGTTGGTTTAAATGACAATTGTATTTCTGCTATAATGATTTCTTGAACATGTTCAGATTTGTGCCTTGCTGAAAGTTTATCCTGCGGGACATGCTAACAGTCCATTGACAACACTAATATATCTTCTTCAGACTTTCACTAGCTGGGAAGATTATACGTCAGTGTTGCATATGTTCCTGGATTTCAGCTTTTCTTGCTGTTGAAATTACTTTGCAGTCAGGCAAAAATGAGTTTTATATTATTGGCTTTATTACCAAGAATACCTCAGTTTTCTTTCATTAAGTGTAAAATATGCGTCTTTAGATGTCGTAATCTTATTCTAGTCAGTGTGGTGCTTGTGTTATTGAGGGCACGCTTTTCGATGATTTTATTTTGACTATTCAGGTAATGTGTGTGATGAAGAATTCAGATCTGATTTAGAGTAAATTTCTATTTACATCTTAGTATGCATGTGTTCAGCAGCTCTCATACCTTTTCTCTGATCAGAGAGATTAGGCATGTGAATTTGGGAGACTTTTTGGTTAGATCTATGCTCAAGCTACCCAGTAAGAAAGAACTTTAAGTAGTTTTCAAAACATAAGCCTGTGGGGTATGATTGATTTCATCTTATATAATTGCTTTTTTGGTTCTGTTTTGTTACTGGTCTTCATTTTTATCCCTGAGATGTATACCATACTTTTAGTCTATGGTTAGTATATCATAACTATTACTCATGTGAATGGTGAATATTTATATATTTTACTGAACCAAGGCAGTCATTTCTGTCTTGACTCCTAGTTTTCATATGTGTGCAGACATCAAAGACAGTATTGAGAGATGATACGTGATCAAGAACCAGTAATTAACAGACCTTTTAATGTTTTTATTTGTAACTGTAGCATCTGACAGGTATGTGCATTCTACCTAATACAGAATTCACTTGCACTTTTATAATAGTATCTTAATTTCTCATAAGGAAATTTTTAAAAGCAGCCAGAATAGAAAATATCAGTAAAACAATGAAATAAATTGCACACAGATGTAATTTAAGGTTATTAGAAAAAAGTGCTTTTTTCAACCAAGATACAAATTTGAGTTTAAACCTATTTATATGATAAATTCTCATGGTTTAACTCCAGCTAACAACTAGAACCATGGTAGTCACTTGCCCTCTCTCTCCTATCCCCAAGTAGGGTGGCAGAGACAATCAAAAAGAAAGGGAGAAACTCATGGGTTGAGATTATAACAATTTAATAAGACAGAAAATTAAAATTAAAAAAAATAATGATTTACTACTACTGATATACATATATACATATACACACACATAGATAAAATAAGTGATGCAGAAGGCAATTGCGCATGATCGCTGATCCTATATAAGCTGATCATGAAAGGGCAGAGGTCCGGTTAGCAGTTCATGTTCAAACATGATCACCCTGAACAACCAGTCCTCGATAAGAGAGCACCCCTGGTCCTGAACAGCCGGTCCCAGCAAGAGAGCAAAAATACAAAAAGCAAAAGGCCAAAATGGCAAAAAGCCAAAACTGCAAAATGGCACACTCGTGAACTAACTAGCCAGAAGAGCTGCTTGCAGCTGTATAAGGAGCATGACACTAATGGCAGGGAATATTTAATTGAGCAGCTGGAATGTCAGTCTAGGTGCTGTCCTGTCTGTGCCACCTTCCAGTTGCTCTTTGCACCTACAGCCGGGAAGCTGAGAAAGTTCTTTGTTCTCCTTGGCAACAGCCAAAACCATCAGTAAGTTCTTACGTCCTTTCCATACCAACTTAAAGTCTAGCTGCTTGAAAGAAGAGCATGGGAAGTTCAACATACTATCACACAATTCTCATACTATACTCAAAACAAGAAACTGTGCTAGCTGCTAAAAAGAAAAAAAGATTCTAACTGCTATGAAGAAAATTAACTTAATCCCAGCTAAACCAGCACAGAAATGCATAAATAAAATGTTTCAAGAAAAACTGCATCTGTTGTTGCCATGAAAAATCCTTCAAGTCTTGTTATCACAGTGTGACTTACTTGTTTTCTAACCAGTATTTCAGTGATTTCAGTTTATGGCCTTATATAGTACAGTCTTTAAAATACTGACTTTGAGAGAAATATAAATGATAAAAAATCACTTGGAAAGGGTAACTGTTATTTCTTTCAGTGCTTCTAGTTTTTGTCCTGTATACTTAGTATTACAATATGAATATTTGAAGTCCTCTTTTGAGGCTTAATTTTCTATTCCTTGTTAATGATACGGCATAACAGGAGGCAAATACCCTGTTCAAAGTGTGGTGCTGTAAATTTTGTTCTATAGATTAGGATAATTTCCTTTATTGAAACTAATTCCTAACAAAAGGCTTTTTAAATTGGCACTTCTTTAGCCTTTACTGTTAGAAAACTCATGTATTTAATTTATTAGCATTAAAAATTTCTCAGTCTTGCACCCCCTTTGGGTCAAAGCTTTCCACAAATACCTTCCAGTTTTTAGAAATATTCAATTTATTAAAACAAACAAACAAAACCCCAACAAAAACTCCAAACAAACAAAAACCCCAAACCAAAACAAGGAAAAACCCAAACAAACAAACAAAAAACCGCCAAAACCCAAACGTTGAAATTGATCTCAAAGATGTCAAAATATAAGTTTTAAGCAACAAATAAATATTGTAGTGAAAAGATATTTTTCAGGACAAGATGAAATTAAATCATAGTGAACATTTAGAAATATGGAATACTGCAGCACATTTTTAGAGGAAAGCAAAAGATTTTATCACTGTTTGCTTGAAGGCTTGGGCTTTGAAGAAAGTAAACTGGAGCTAATATTGACAATTTAGGCAAGACCACTTACTGAGTAAATAATTAATCTTTAATGATGAAAAATATTAATAACATTTTCAAATGGTTGTATTCCCTTAAGCTATAAACTGTTATTTATAGATTATTACCCTTATAATAAAGTTAGGTATAGATTGCGGCTTGTAAATTTGAATTTGTTCTATTTTAAAATATTTTTGTAATGGAAAAGTGCTGGTAATTCCTGATATTTACAATACATAGACAAATATAACTTAAGACTCTAAGACACATGTGATCTTCAAGATTCATGATGTCATATTAATCTTAGTTATTAGCAAATTTAATACGATAGCTTACAGCTAAACACTTTTTAAACAGCTAGTAAATGCGTGTCTCTGATTCTCAAAGAGGCAGTAGGAATTTGTTAGTTTCCAAACATTTTTCATACCAAAGTGTTATGAAACTACACTTAAAATGTCTTCTATATGTGTCTTTTAAACAAGGTGGAAAGGAGAAAAGCAATATTTTTGAAGCAGTATTATTTTTCTGGAATGCCCTTGTATTTGAATTGCAGAATTCTAG